>NC_045959.1:100329968-100614968 GCF_010909765.2 Amblyraja radiata | reverse complement strand
ATTGGTCTTTATCTCTGCACATCACCGTCTCTATCATTTCCCTTATCCCAAACCAGTCTGAAGAAGGGTCTTGACTCAAAACGTCACCCATTCCTTCTCTCCAGAGATGCTGCCTGTCCTGTTGAGTTACTCCAGCTTTTTGTGTTTAATCAGACTTTATTGGATTTCGCAAATTCATAAATTCATGTGAGAGCAGAGTTGGGCCATTCGGCCCATCAAGTCTACGCCGCCATTAAATTGTGGCTGATCTATCTTTCCCTCTCAACCCCATTCTCCTGCCTTCTCCCCATAACCGCTGACACCCGTACTAATCAAGAATCTGTCAATCTCCACCTTAAAAATATCCACTGACTTTCTGAAGTTGTTAATATCCAATTGGACCCCGACCCAAAACTAATAATATTAGGAATATCAGAACAAAGCCTAAAACTTACAACAAGCCAAATAAATTTCCTTGATTATAGTATAATAATTGGGAAATAATTAATATTAAAATTTTGGAAAAACCCAACAACCCCCACAATTAAAATGTGGATTATGGAGATTATAAGGGAATAACATTTCTTGCAAGGTAAAGGATAGTCGGAGGGTCACAAATGATAGTAGTTCAGGACTGCCTGCGTTTGGCCCATATACCTCAAAACCTCACCTATCCATGAAAACACAGGACATTTTATGAGGTGGGAGATTGCAACCTTCACGTGGTCCGCCTTGTTTCGATGAATGCAATCAACCTGGCTTGCACAATCAAATAAGATCAAATAGAACAAGTTGTCCTACAACGTTAGGCTGTGCACGCCATACGCAAGAAGAAGAAGGACATTTTATATGAAATGGATGAACAAACCATCCAAGTGTTGCGATAAGTACAGTCACACAAAGCATTTCACAGCTTTCATTAAAGCTGTGCTCCCTTAAAGATGTATTGGAATGGTTTAGCAAGTGATATGTGATCTCATTTCTAGATTTTCTCAAAGACTCATATTGCGTGCCCTCCTGTCAGCGAAAAGACAATACCTGATTACAATCGAGGCATTTACAGTGCATAGGAAAGTGTGGAACTATTGTGATATGTGGTTGCGGATCTGCTTCTGTGGCGAACAGGCTAAGAGTCGCCTGGGCTGGGCGCCATCTTGGAAACATACAACTCAGATAGTCTTATAGACAATAGACAATAGGTGCAGGAGTAAGCCATTCGAGCCAGCACCGCCATTCACTGTGATCATGGCTGATCATCCCCAATCAGTACCCCGTTCCTGCCTTCTCCCCATATCCCCTGACTCCGCTATCTTTAAGAGCCCTATCTAGCTTTCTCTTGAAAGTATCCAGAGAACCGCCCTCTGAGGCAGAGAATTGCACACACTCACAACTCTCTGTGTGAAAAAGTGTTTCCTTGTCTCCGTTCTAAATGGCTTACCTCTTATTCTTAAACTGTGGCCCCTGGTTCTGGACTCCCCAAACATCGGGAACATGTTTCCTGCCTCTAGGGTGCCCAAACCCTTAATAATCTTAGATGTTTCAATAAGATACCCTCTCATCCTTCTAAACTTCAGAGTACACAAGCCCAGCTGCTCCATTCTCTCAGCATATGACAGTCCCGCCATCCCGGGAATTAACCTTGTAAACCTACGCTGCACTACAAGAAGACACAGAGTGCTGGAGGAACTCAGCATGTAATGGCAGCATCTCTGGAGAACGTGGTCCTCTTGGGTTGGGACCCTGTTGAGATAAAGTCATACAGCATGGAAACAGGCCTATCGGCCAAAACTTGCCAGCACCGACCAACATGTCCCATCTGCATTAGTCCCACCTGCCCATGTTTGGCCCATATCCCTCTTAACCTGTCCAATCCATGTTCCTGTCTAATGTTTCTTGAACATTGCCATAGTACTGGCCTCAACTGCCTCCTCTGGTTGCTGGTTCCATACACCCACCACTCTCTGTATGAAAATGTTGCCTCTCAGGTTCCTATTAAATCTTTCCCCTGCCCTCACCTTAAACCTATGTCCTCTGGTTCTCGATTCCCCTACTCTGGGAAAGGGACTCCAGCACTTTGTGTCTATCTTTATCTATTTGTGCGTTTACCCAATCTATTCACCGGAGTTACTCCAGCATTTTGTGTCTATCTTCGGTGTGAAGCAGCATCTGCGGTTCCTTCCTACACAATTTCTCCCCTGAGTTTATACACCTCTGTAAGATCACCCCTCATCCTCTTGCGCTCCAAGGAGTCATAGAAATATAGAAACATAGAAAATAGGTGCACGAGCAGGCCATTCGGCCCTTTGAGCCATTCAATGTGATCATGGCCGATCATCCAAAATCAGTACCCCATTCCTGCTTTCTCCCCATATCCCTTGATTCTGTTAGCCCTAAGAGCAATATCCAACTCTCTCTTGAATACATCCAGTGAATTGGCCTCCACTGCCTTCTGTGGCAGAGAATTCCACAGATTCAAAACTCTCTAGGTGAAAAAGTTCTTCCTCATCATGGTCCTAAATGCCCTACCCCTTATTCTTAAAACTGTGATCCCCAGGTTCTGGACTCCCCCAACATGGGGAACATTTTCACTGCATCTACCCTGCCCAATCCCTTAAGGATTTTACATGTTTCTATAAGATAGAAACATAGAAACATAGAAAATAGGTGCAGGAGGAGGCCATTCGGCCCTTCGAGCCAGCACCGCCATTCATTGTGATCATGGCTGATCGTCCCCAATCAATAACCCGTGCTTGCCTTCTCCCCATATCCCTTGATTCCACTCGCCCCTGGAGCTCTATCTAACTCTCTCTTAAATCCATCCCTTTATTCTAAGACTGTGGCCCCTGGTTCTGGACCAGCCCAACATTGGGAACATTTTTCCTGCATCTAGCTTTTCCAGTCCTTTTATAATTTTATATTTTTCTATAAGATATCCCCTCATCCTTCTAAACTCCAGTGAATACAAGCCTAGTCTTTTCAATCTTTCCTCATATGGCTTGTATTCACTGGAGTTTAGAAGGGCGAGGGGGGGGGGTCTTATAGAAACATCTAAAATAAGATCCACTCTCATCCTTCTCAATTCCAGTCAATACAAGCCCAGTCGACCCAGTCGACCCATTCTTTCCATCCAGTCCTAGCCTGCTCAGCCTCTCCCTGCACAGATGTCCTACATAGATGCAGACCAAAATCAGACATAGACATTGGATATTGAGAATGTGTTGTGCACCAGGTCAGGCGGTTAGGTTCCACCAGACACTCGGTGATTTACCGCTGACCATTGTTCGTGAGAGACGGCCCGGCCCTGCCCGCCTCTCCTGGTCTCGCCGTTTATTACAGGCGTATTGACAGCTCCATTAATGCCCAGACATTCGACACATAAGTCTGGATTTGGTTCTTTGATAGGATTTGGGGTGGGCTCGGATACCTGAGACGGATGTGAATGTGAATTTCTCTCGGTCATTACCTCCCACGAAGCAAGCTGGAAGATAAGGACAGGTCTACCCCCGTGGAATGGTTGCGATATTGCAAACGTTACACAGCTTAAAGTATAACCCAGGGCAGGAACACAGGGCCAGCTCATAAACAAACTTACAGCAGGTAAAAATCAAACCCCTTCACATTTTAATCACCTCAACCCTTAGATGAAAAATATAAAATTATGTTGAATATTTCTGAATGAAATAGGAAATGAGTGGAGGGGAATTAATAAAACCAGCCTCAACCTGGTCTCCCACATCGCGTTATGCTCCATGATATTTAAAACAACATTTTTTTTAAAAGCCTGAGTTTAGGCATTATATTCACCCCTTCTCACCATAAAGGCAATTAATTGCCTCGTATCCCGACCTTAACATCGCTTGATCGATGTGGGAACAGGAACAAAGCGAAGCTGTGGAAGTCTGAACACCGCGAGCTCCAGGTACGAGAATCGCCCATACGTCAGATACAGTGTGGAAACAGGCCCTTCGGCCAAACTTGCCCACGCCGACCAACATGCCCCAGCTATACTAGTCCCACCTGCCCGCGTTTGGTCCATATCCCTCCAAACCTGTCCTATCCATGTACCTGTCTAACAGTTTCTAAAACGTTTTGGTAACTTCTTCCCAGCTGTAAGGCGCTTGACGACCGCACAGCACCGACCCTCAACAATGTTAGTGCCGTCTATATCTCTCTCTCGACCCGAAACGTCACCCATTCAATAGACAATAGACAATAGACAATAGGTGCAGGAGTAGGCCATTCGGCCCTTCGAGCCAGCACCGCCATTCAAAGTGATCATGGCTGATCATCCCCAATCAGTATCCCGTTCCTGCCTTCTCCCCATATCCCCTGACTCCGCTATCTTTAAGAGCCCTATCTAGCTCTCCCTTGAAAGCATCCAGAGAATTGGCCTCCACTGCCCTCCGGGGCAGAGAATTCCACAGACTCACAACTCTCTGTGAGAAAAAAGTGTTTCCTCGTCTCCGTTCTAAATGGCTTACTCCTTATTCTTAAACTGTTGCCCCTGGTTCTGGACTCCCCCAACATCAGGAACATGTTTCCTGCCTCTAGCGTGTCCAACCCCTTAACAATCTTGCAATTCGCTCCAGAGATGCTGCCTGTCCCCGCTGAGTTACTCCAGCATTTTGTGTCCATTCTCTGCGTCAGTATCGTGTCCATAAGCGCCTATTCTTCCAATCGATCGCCCCTGGTTTCTGTAATTAACAAACCAGGCGAAAGTAGACAAAAAATGCTGGAGAAACTCAGCGGGTGATGCAGCGTCTACGGAGCAAAGGAAATAGGCACGGTTTCGGGCCGAAACCCTTCTTCAGACAAACCCTTCTTCGAAAGCCTGTCTGACTGCGGTTCTCGAAAGCGCGTTCCCCAATTCACAAAAACCCTAATCACGCCCAAAATAATGTTCAGCGCCCGGTTCTACCGTGTGTTTCTGATGAAGCGAGCTGTCAGAACGAGGGGTAATTTTCTCCGCTCCAATCCGCCCCCCTTTCTCCTACCTAAACTCATTCACATTGCGGGAGTAATTGTGGCATTGGGAGAAATTCGGACAATATAACGCACTGGTAAATCTATATAACTACAAGTAACTCCTGCATTCCCTCTCTCTCTCTCTCTCAACCCAGGTCGCACCAGCTTCTGGTTTTTCATCTACAAACAGCTTACAATGTCCTGTTTCCGTTATCATCGTTACTTTTTTTTACACATCTTTCATTCACTGTTCTTCATCTCGCTACATCACCGTCTATATCTTTCGTTTCCATTATCCCTAACCAGTCTGAAGACGGGTCTCGACTCGAAATGTCACCCGTTCCTTCTCTCCAGAGATGCTGCCTGTCCCGCTGAGTTACACCGGCTTTTTGTGTCTATTTTAGATAGATAGCTTAGTCTGAAGAAGGGTCTCGACCCGAAATGTCACCCATTCCTTCTCTCCAGTGATGCTGCCTGTCCCGCCGAGTTTCTCCAGCGTGTTGTGTCTATCTTCGGTTTAAACCAGCATCTGCTGTTCCTTCCTGCACATAAACGCACTGGGATTGTTTCTATAGACGGGGCAACGGAACTGTTCCTACGAACTGTTTGTGACTGCCTAGTGTTCATCTAGAGTTTGACTTTGCGATTCTTGAAAGTTAATTAAACATATATACAGGTATGTATATATATATATCCATGGATAAAGGGGAGGTGAAACCTTGGCAGACACATAATGCATTCAAATAATGCTTTTTTTTGGCGTCGATTCTGTCGAATTATTCAGCCGCGGAGATAAACGATGTAAATGTTGCACATTAGGAGGCTATTTAAAAGTCAGTCCCGGAGAGCGATACAATGTAAGTATATAGACGCAAGGAACTCCAGATGCTGTGTCTACAGATTTAATGATGAAATACTCAGTGCGTCTATCCACAGGTCAGTGAGTTTGTTTATATTTGTCAACATCAATACAATTGTTACAGGTCGATTACTTTGTTCTAAGCTTTGAATCCAAGCGAGTGAGATTCGCAGACACAATACGTCAATGCCGTGGTAAAAGCTAGCTTCTTTCAGCTTCGGACATAGCTAAAATAAAACAATTCCTCCAATTTGATGACCTCGAAAAGATCATCCACACATTTATCTCCTCCCGCCTAGATTACTGCAACTCCCTTTACACTGGCACCAGCCAATCTTCCCTGTCCCGCCTGCAACTGGTCCAAAACGCCGCAGCGAGACTCCTGACGGGCACCCGAGAAAGGGACCACACCACCCCGATCCTGGCCTCTCTCCACTGGCTCCCTGTGCGGTTCCGAATACACTTCAAGATCCTTCTTCATGTCTACAAAGCCCTTAACGAGCTTGCCCCCACCTACATCAAAAGTCTGCTTACCCACCACACCACCTCCAGGTCCCTCAGATCGGCCGACTTGGGGTTACTGAACATCCCGCGGTCTAGGCATAACCTCAGGGGCTACCGAGCCTTTGCGGTTGCAGCTCCTAGACTGTGGAACAGCATCCCTCTTCCCATCAGAACTGCCCCCTCCATCGACTCCTTTAAGTCGAGACTTAAAACTTATCTGTACTCCCAAGCCTTTCCTGACGTCCTCTGAGCGAGGGCTATATGTATATATATATATGTAGTTTGTTTGTTTATACTATTCTTATAACAAATGTAAAGCACTTTGGCCAACGAGAGTTGTTTTTTTAAATATGCTATATAAATAAATGTGACTTGACTTGACTTGACAAATAAAACAAAGATGATAACAGCAACAAAGTGTAGGTAATATTAAAGTGACTTCTCACCTAATGGGCTGTTTACAGTAAAATCTGTTCGCTGCGGGGATCATGGTATGTTGTTTTAGTTTGGTTTATTGTCAGGTGTAACCGAGGCACCTTGAATTTATTTTATATGTTGCCTGCGGTCCAGCCAGCGGAAAGACTCGACTGTACATGGTTAAAATGGATCCGTCCACAGTGTACAGACAAAGTTGCTGGGTCTGAAGAGGGGTCTCGACCCGAAACGCCACCCATTCCTTCTCTCCAGAGATGCCGCCTGCCCCGCTGAGTTACTCCAGCATATGTAATATGTGATTCTGTTCCATTCTGTTTTGTAGTTTTTTTGTTTTTTTGCACAATCCGCAAGCATTGCCACTTTTCATTTCACTGCACATCTCGTATGTGTATGTGACGAATAAACATGACTTGGCTTGACATTTTGTGTCTATCTCCGGTTTAAACCAGCATCTGCAGTTCCTTCCCACACACGAGTAAGAAGTGCTGCTGTGAGTTTTTTCCCCAATTGCGAACATTGTATTTGTACAACTCTATTATGCAGCAAAAAAATTACAGGGATAGTTTCAGTGGGTTTTAGTTTAAAATCGATGCAAATATTAGACCTCAAGGGTCAAGAACGTTTTATTGTCAAATGTGCCGAAACGGACCAATTAAATTGTTACTTGCAGCAGCACAACGAGTCTGTACACACAGAGCTCGATAAATAATAGAATAAACAACAAACAAAAAGTTCAGAAAGAAAAACAATATTAGCGCAAAACAAACCAAGTCCACTACTGCAACCGAGGCTTTGAGAATTAGGTGGTTATTTTACAGATTCTGTAACTACTGATTGTAGATCATTCAGCTGAGGTCAATATCCACACCACATCTATATCCGACAGGCGCCGTGAGTGTTTTATCCATAACTTTATTTACTCGATAACCCTGATGTTTTTTCGCGGATTCGTCGAAGCACACGCGTGTGGGCGCCGATGTGTTCGGGGTGTATTGTCCGAAGTTCCATACTTCTAAAACTTCCTGAACTTTTTTAAAATATCAGACTGAAGAAGTGTCCCGAATCGAAACGTCGCCTATCCATGTTCTGCAGCCTGGCCGACTGAGCTATTCCAGCACTTTGTATCTTTAAAAAAACCCTTCCCACTCTGCTCTGAAAGTCTTTAAGTGTCTGAAGAAGGGTTTCGGCCCGAAACGTTGCCTATTTCCTTCGCCCCATAGATGCTGCTGCACCCGCTGAGTTTCTCCAGCACTTTTGTCTACCTGCTCTGAAAGACACCTGGCCATCATATCAACGTTAGGTCATAAAACAAGCAGAGGCTAAAAATCCGTCACGAATTCTAATGGTAGAATACAAAGATAATTTGCCTTTTTTATAGTGATAAGAAATAGGATTTTTTTCATGACTTTTTTTCCCAACTAGAATTTGGTTTGATATCAGCTGTGAGCTCGGCGGCAAAAAAATATATACCGGTGAATGTACAGAAGACACAAACAACGTCATGTATGTTCTCCGGCAGTAGATTTTACGTGTAGGAAGGAACTGCGGATGCTGGTTTAAACCGAAGATAGACACATAATGCTGGAGTAACACAGCGGGACAGGCAGCATCTCTGGAGAGAAGGAATGGGTCGAGACCCTTCTTCAGTAGATTTTAGATTCGCGATTGAACCGAACTGTTTTATTGACTCTTCTTGAGAGTCAGGGGAGAGGGGGGGACTAGAGGAGTGAAAATGTGCAGAACGGCTGTGCCTCTAGTTTCCCCATTCCCTGACTCTCAGTCTGAAGAAGGTTCTCGACCCAAATCGTTACCTATTCCTTCTCTCCAGAGATGCTGCCAGACCGCTGAGTTACTCCAGCGTTGTGTGTCTATCTTCAGCGTAAACCAGCGTCTGCAGCTCTTTCCTACGCGTTTTATTTACTCGGTTTGAAAGTAATTCCAATGCATGACTTTAATGCACCGACTGAGAATTCGAGCGGGCCCACGTTTGCAAACGCGGCCCACCTTACTGTTAATGTGAAGACAATTAATGGATGGACCTCATCACGGTATGGTTCGCCATCCAAACGCCCAGGAACCAAAGAGACCACAAACAGTGGCGAACCGGTCCATCACGGGTACTGACCTCCCCGCCATCGAAGGGATCTACAGGAGTCGCTGCCTCATAAAGGCAGCCAGCATCATCAGATACCCACACCACCCTGGCCACGCTCTCATTTCACCACTGCCATCGGGGAGAAGGTACAGGAGCCTGAAAACTGTAACGTCCAGGCTCAGGAACAGCTTCTTCCCTACAGCCATTAGGCTACAACCCAAACACTACAACCTCAAATAGACTCAGAAGTACCAACTGCCTTGATTGCACTCGGGACTCCGGGTTGTTTTTTAAACTTATTGAACTTATTTTTGTTGCTTATTCATCCACAACTAGCGAGCAGTCCTGAACTACTATCTACCTCATTCGTGACCCTCCAACTATCTTTGATCGGAGTTAGACACAAAAAGCTGGAGTAACTCAGCGGGACAGGCAGTATATCTGGGGAGAAGGAATGGGTGACGTTTCGGGTCGAGACCCTTCTCTCCAGAGATGCTGCCTGTCCCGTTGAGTTACTCCAGCTTTTTGTGTCTATCTTCGGTTTGAACCAGCATCTGCAGTTCCTTTCTACACGCTATCTTTGATCAGACTTTACTGGCTTTACCTTGCACTAAACGTTATTCCCTGTTCATGTGTCTATCTACACACTGTAAATGGCTGGATAGCACGCAACAAAAAGCTTTTCACTGTATCTCGGTACACGTGACAATAAACGAAAATGAACTGATTATGGTATAATCTGTTGGCCGTTAGTTTAGTTTAGAGATATAGCATGGAAACAGATCCTTCGGAACACCGTTCATTAGTTCTACCCTAAATACTAGGGCCAGGAAACCAACAAACCTGTACATCTTTGGAGTGTGGGAGGAAATCGGAGCACCCGGAGAAATCCCACGCGGTCACAGGGAGAACGTACAAACTCCGTTCAGACAGCACCCGTAGTCAGGATCGAACCCGCCTCTCTGGCGCTGTAACTCTACTGGTGAGAGTTTCATTGTTCCGATTTGGGACATATGACAAGAAAACACTCTTGACTGAAACAAAGTGCTAAAATGCATTCATGCCATCTAGTCTGGGCTATATGAAGAACATCAATTAGCACTACAGTCATTTGACAATTATTTTGTTCCTTTGTCCATATGCATGGCCCCGTTATCTTGTAACACCTCCAACCCCAGCACATAAACACACACGCTCTGGCCCCCTGTACAAGCTACTTCAAGAGCTCTCCCGAGTTAAAAAAAAAAATCAAACTCGTGGTAAGCACGTAGAATGTACATAGCGGGTACATCGGAGCTCGATGACGTCTCTTAGCGGCTCGTAACGCAGATACTCGGGAAACGCGGTAAGCTCGTGAAGACTCGTGAAGATTTTTCAACATGTTGAAAAATATCCACGAGACCCCCGAGTACCTACGAGCGGCCATTACCGTAATTCTCCAAGTTTGAATCAGAGGAAACACGGGAGAAATCTTGAATTAGCTCGTACAGTGGGACAGGCCCTTAAACACTACTAACCTTTTTTTAATTTTCCAAACAGCAACTCTGGTCACACTCACCACAAGGATTTAAAAAATAAACCAAAATACTATAAAATGGTTGAGATAATCATCCTACTGTGCACATGGAAAGAAACTGCAGATGCTGGTTTATACCGAAGAGAGACACAAAGTGCTGGAGTAACTCAGCGGGTTATATGTGTTTCAATGTATAGAGGCTCAAGGATGGAAGATACATTAGACTGATACAACAGGAATGAATCGTGACTGTTCCATGGGTATGGGTCAATGACCATCATATACCTGGGTCAAGGAAAGAGAGCTCACGTCGTGGCCCTGTTTCCACCAATATTTCCACCACCACGCACAAGAAGCGACAAGACAGACACCATTGTATACAGATGCCGAGAAGTGTGTTCAGCTTTGGCTGAACAACTTCTAATCTTGTGTGTGGACTCGACAAGACGAAGAAGACCATCATATACCAATGTCCACTGACACCCAGCATTGGGCTAGTGAAGTTCATGAATATCTCTAGACCTTTACCCCCCCCCCCCCCCCCCCCCCCAAGGGACAGCCAAAGGCTTCAGCACTGTTACATGTTTACAGTCAGAATAAGAGGACGTACCTTAAGAAAGGAGATGAGGAGGAATTTTGTTAGTCAGAGGGTGGTGAATCTGTGGAATTCATTGCCACAAAGGCTCCTTGCAGCCGTTGTCTGAAGAAGGGTCTCGACCCTAAATGTCACCCTTATTATTCTCTCCGGAGATGCTGCCTGTCCCTCAGAGTTACTCCAGCTTTTTGTATCTCGGCCGTCAAATGGCCATTTTTAAGGTGGAGATTGACAGATTCTTGATTAGCACGGGGTATCAGAGGCTATGGGGAGAAGGCAGGGGAATGGGGTTGAGAGGGAAAGATAGACCTGTCATGATTCACAGACAGTGATGAGTCTGTGGAATTCTCTGCCTCAGAGGCCAGTGGAGGCTGGTTCTCTGGATGCTTTCAAGAGAGAGCTAGACCCTATCTAGCCCTACTCTTAAAAATAGCGGAGTCAGGGGATATGGGGAGAAGGCAGGAACAGGGTACTGATTGGGGATGATCAGACATGATCACATTGAATGGCGGTGCTGGCTCGAAGGGCCAAATGGCCTACTCCTGCACCTATTGATTAAATGGCAGAGGAGACTCGATGGCCTGAATGGCCTAATTCTGCTCCAGTATCTTATGATCTTAATGTCATCACAGGATGATCAGCATGGAGGCAAAATGATAACTAGTAGGTTTCAATACTGAAGTTAATATCGTGCAGAGGGATACGGTGGGGTCAGGAATAGATGGGAGGAGAACTTTGGGAGGAGAACTTCTTCAAAATAGGCATACCTTGAGGAGATTTTGCAGTGAAGTAGACTTAAATGTTAAAGAAAGAACTGCTACCTTCGATCTTTCCAGCATCTGCAGTTCTTTCCTAAACGTTTCGTCTACTCCACTGCGAAATCTCCTCAAGGTATGCCTACTTTGAAGACCTCTCTGAAGACAGTTTAACAACCTCCTCTCACACTGCCCCCCCTCTGTGTGATTCCCCCCTTCCCTCCAACTCTCCCACAGCCCACTCTCCACCTCTTCCTATCTTCCTCCCCCCCACATCAGTCTGAAGAAGGGTCTCGACCCGAAACATCACCTATTCCTTCGCTCCATAGATGCTGCCTCACCCGCTGAGTTTCTCCACCATTTTTGTCTACCTTCAATTTTTCCAGCATCTGCCGTTCTTTCTCCATAAGATCATGGCTGCTCTGCAACGCAATCCCGGTGTCCTCGAGCAAAACACAAAGTGCTTGAAGAACTCAACGGGTCAGGCAGCATCCGTGGAGGGAATGGACAGGCAACGTTTCAGGTTGGGACCGTTCTTCCGTCCACAGATGCTGCCTGAGCCGCTGAGTGTAGTTTATTTTAGTTTAGAGATACACTGCGGAAACAGGCCCACCGACCAGCGATCCCTGCACACTAATGCTATCCTACACACAGTGGGGACAATTTACAATTATACCAAGCCAATTAGTATACAAACCCGCACGTCTTTGGAGTGTGGGAGGAAACCGGAGCTCCTGGAGAAAACCCACGCAGGTCACGGGGAGAACGTACAAACTCTGCACAGACAGCACCCATAGTCAGGATCAAACCCGGGTCTCTGGCGCTGCAAGTCAGCAACTCTACCGCTGCGCCACACAACGCTGCCCAAAGTTCCTCCAGCACTTTGTGTGTTTTGCGCAAGATTCCAGCATCTGCAGTTCCATGTCTCTCAATTATATAGTCATTGTTAGTTTGCAAGAAGCCTGTATTTTCACAGAAGTCTTTCTTTCTCCCAACAGGGTCGTAAATGTTTAATGTTGATTTTCATATTGTGTTTTTTTTTCCAAACTCCATGTTGTAGCTCTTAAATCTGTTTTATTGCCTTTCACTGTTCTTTGTCGCATTCCCATTTATCAACATCAATGGGTCTTTGCATTCTGTAATGCTTTAATGTTGCCTGTTACTTATTCACCCATCCATAAGGTGTTTTCTCTCCACAAAGGAACTCTTTCAATAACAACATAGGTGGGAAAGTGAATAGTGAAACAAATTTAAAAACCCGCAAGGGGTTTACATATGAATTGTATGTATATGGAGACGAATTATATTGGCCTGGGCTCAAGAGAATGGGGGTAGAGAAAAATGCTGGAGAAACTCAGCGGGTGAGGCAGCATCTATGGAGCGAAGGAATAGGTGACGTTTCGGGTCGAGGCCCTTCTTCAGAATGGGGGGTGATCTTGCAGAAGGGTATAAGATCATACGAAGTGATACGATGGAACTTCATTTATCCCAGCAGGGAAATTGATCTGCCAACAGTCATAAAAACACAAAATACACAAAACACAAGAAACATTCAATTAAAGTGATGAGTGGAAAGGCTTGGGAGATGTGCAAAGATTGGGGAGGGGGGGCAGGAGAGTCAGTCTCAGTCTACTCCACAATAGAAGGGGGAGTTGTACAGTTTGATAGCCACAGGTAGAAGGATGTTTAGTTCAGTTTAGTTTGGAGAAACAGCGCAGAAACAGGCCCTTCGAAACGACACCTATTCCTTCGCTCCATAGATGCTGCCACACCCGCTGAGTTACTCCTGCATTTTTGTCTACCCCCATTCTCTTGAGCTCAGGCCAATATAATTCATCTCCATATACATACAATTCATATGTAAACCCCTTGCGGGTTTTTAAATTTGTTTCACTATTCACTTTGTTCCGTCCTGCATCATGACAGGAGTATTTAAGAAGGAACTGCAGATGCTGGAAAATCGAAGGTACACAAAAATGCTGGAGAAACTCAGCGGGTGCAGCAGCATCTATGGAGCGAAGAAAATAGGCAACGTTTTTGGCCAAAACCCTTCTTCAGACCGGAGTAGATGGGGTAAATACACAGTCGTTTACCCAGAGTAGGGGAATCAAGAACCAGAGGACATCGGGTCAAGATGAGACTGGGAAGCATTGAATGGGATCCTGAGGGGCAACTTTCTTTCAAATAGGTACAGTGGTTAAGAACAGAATGCATTGAAACAGCCCGCAGAGTCCAAATGCTAGAGTCGCCAGGTTTAGGTGTCATTTTCAATATTGTTAGGGCAAGCTGATGGGCAGACTAGGACTTTATTCCTTGGAGCACAGGAAGCTGAGGTGTGATCTTATGCAGGTGCACAAAATCATGAGGGGATTAGATCGGGTGAATGCACAAGAGCCTTTGACCCAGAGTAGGGGAATCAAGAGCCTTGGGCGGCAACGGTGGCGCAGCGGTAGAGTTGCTGCTTTACAGTGAATGCAGCGCCAGAGACCCGGGTTCAATCCCGACTACGGGTGCTGTCTGTACGGAGTTTGTACGTTCTCCCCGTGACCTGTGTGAGTTTTCTCCGAGATCTTCGGTTTTCTCCCACACTCCAAAGACGTACAGGTTTGTAGGTTAATTAGCTTGGTGTAAATGTAAAAATTGTCCCTAGCGGGTAGGATTATTAACATGCGGGGATTGCTGGTCGGCGCGGACCCGGTGGGCCGAAGGGCTTGTATCCCCGCTGTATCTCTAAACTAAACTAAACTAAACTAAACCAGAGGACACAGGTTTAAGGTGAGAAGGAAAAGATTTAAAAGGAATCTGAGGGGACAACTTTTTCACACAGAGGGTGGTGGGCAGATGGAAAGAGCTGCCAGAGGAGGTAGTTTAGGCAAGTACGTTAGCAACCTTTAAAAGACATTTGGACAGATACATACTGTAGTTAGGAAAGGTTGAGAGGGATATGGGAAAATGCAGGCAGGTGGGACTAGTGTAGATGAGGTATGAATTGAGCTGAAGGAGGGTCTGATGAAGGGCCACGACCTGAAACCTCACCCACCTTTTCTCTCCAGAGATGCTGCCTGACCTGCTGAGTTACTACAGCACTTTGTGTCTCTCTTCGTTGAGCTGAAGGGCCTGTTTCTGTGCTGCATGAGTACAAATCTGTGAATATTAATTTTGTTTGGAAGAGTTTTTTTTTCCAAATGATTATAAATACCAATAGTTGTATATGGTAGAATGTGGTTGAATTGGTACACTTGGGCAAGAAGGTTAATATGTAGGAAAATTAATTAAGACTTGGGCAGCACGATGGCACAGTGGTAGAGTTGCTGCCTCACTACGCCAGAGACCCGGGTTCAATCCTGCTTGTCTGTATGGAGTTTGTACGTTCTCCCCGTGACTTGCGTTGGTTTTCTCCGAGATCCTCGGTTTCCTCCCACACTCCTAAGACGTACAGGTTTGTAGGCTAATTGGCTTGGTAAATGTACCAATTGTCCCTGGTGTGTGTCAGGTAGTGTTAATGTGCGGGGATCGCCAGTTAGTGTGGACTTGGTGAGCCGAAGGGCTTGTTTCTGCGCTGTATCTCTAAACTAAACTGAACTAAACATCAAATCGAATACTGAAGATAGAGACACAAAGTTGGAGTAACTTAGCGGGTCAGGCAGCATCTCTGGAGAGAAGGAATGGGTGACGTTTCGGGTCGAGACTAGTCTGAAGAAGGGTCTCGACCCGAAACGCCACCCATTCCTTCTCTCCAGACATGCTGCCTGTCCCGCTGAGTTACTCCAGCTTTTTGTATCTATCTTCGCTTTAAACCAGTATCTGCACCTTCCATCCTCCACAAATGGAATACTGAGTTTTGAAGAATAAAAGTAAGAACGTTCAGTGCAGGCTCGAAGGGCCAAATGGCCACCTCCTGCACCTATTTTCGAAAGTTGCACTGTGCGGGACTTAGTTAAGACGATATCTTACCTTCAGTTTGTAGTTTTGGTCTCTGTACTTATGACAGGGTATGTACAGAGACCAAAACACTGGTGAAAAACAGAAGTACAAACTTGATTCCTGCCATCACAGGATTGTCCACTGAGGTGCAATTGTGTACGATGGTGCTGGCATACTGATTTAGGAAGCAGCCCATAATTGATTCAATAAGCTATTTCCAGGGATGCACGAGTTGTTCTATCGCAAAGTCATAGTCATAGAGTGATACAGCGTGGAAACAGTCCCTTCGGCCCAACTTGCCCACACCGGCCAACATGTCCCAGCTACACTAGCCCCACCTGCCTGTGTTTGACCCAGATCTAAGCCTGTCCTATCCATGTACCTGGTTCATGTACCAAAGCGTCTCAGCTCCTCCAATGACTACAGACCAGTGGCGCTGACTTCACAAATCATGAAGTCCCTGGAGAGGCTGTTGCCCACTCACCTGCGACCCCTGGTTAAACCCTACCTGGACCCCTTGCACTTCGTTTACCAAAGATGGGGGTTGAGGACGCCATCATCCACCTGCTCCATCGTTCCCATGCTCACCTGGATAAGCCGGGAAGCATTGTGAGAGTCATGTTTTGTGACTTCTCCAGTGCTTTTCACACCATCCGGCCTGCACTGCTAGGGAACAAACTGACAAAGTTGTGGGTGGATGCTCCATTGGTGGCCTGGATCACTAACTAGCTGACTGGACGACCACAATATGTCAGGCTACAGAACTGTGTCTCGGACATGGTAGTGAGCAACACAGGGGCCCCACAGGGGACGGTCCTCTCTTCCTTCCAGTTCACCATCTGCACCCCTGACTTCAGATATAACTCGGACTCCTGCCTCCTGCAGAAGTTTTCAGATGACTCTGCAAATGTAGGCTGCATCAGTGAGGGGAGGGGAGCTGAATACAGAGGTGTCGCCCATGACTTTGTTAAGTGGTGTGGGCAAAATCACCTGCAGCTCAACACCGACAAGACTAAGGAGTTAGTGGTGGACTTTAGGAACAGAGGAACACCCCTGTCCCCTGTCTCCATCAATTGAGGCATTTGACAAGGTTCCACATGGTAGGCTGCTCTGGAAGGTTAGATCACATGGGATCCAAGGAGAGGTAGCTGAATGGATAGAAAATTGGCTTCATGGAAGGAAGCAGAGGGTGATGGTGGAAGGTTGCTTCTCAGACTGAAGACCTGTGACTAGTGGTGTGCCTCAGGGTTCGGTGCTGGGCCAGTAACTGTTTGTCATCTACATCAATGATTTGGATGAGAACAAACAGGGCAAGATTAGCAAGTTTGCTGATGATACAAAAGTGGGTGGTTTTGCAGATAGTGAAGATGGTTGTGAACGATTGCAGCAGGATCTGGATCGATTGGCCAGATGGGCGGAGGAATGGTTGATGGAATTTAATACAGGGAAGTGTGAGGTGTTGCAATTTGGGACGTTGAACAAGGGCAGGGCAGAGCATGTAGAGCAGAGGGATCTAGGAGTGCAGGTGCATGGTTCCTTGGTCAAGTCGCAGGTAGACAGTCAGAGTATTGAGTGCTCATCAGTCAGAGTATTGAGTATAGAAGTTGGGAGGTCATGTTGCAGTTGTATAAGACGTTGGTGAGACCGCATTTAGAATATTGTGTTCAGTTCTGGGCACTATGTTATATGAAAGATATGGTCAAGCTTGAAAGGTTTCAGAGATTTACAAGGATTTACACAGGACTAGAGGGTGTGAGCTATAGGGAGAGGTTGAGCAGGCTGGGTCTCTATTCCTTGAAGCGCAGGAGGATGAGGGGTGTTCTTATAAGGGTGTACAAAATCATGAGAGGAATAGATCGGGTAGATGCACAGTCTCTTGCCCAGAGTAGGGAATCTAGGACCAGAGGACATAGGTTCAAGGTGAAGGGGAAAAGATAGGAGCTTCAGACTGAGAGTCAGGGGAGAAGGGGAAACTTCTTAGGCCCCCTTCGGTCATGGCTGACCATGGGTGTCTCCAGGGTTGGAGGCCGCCTGTGCATGACTTTGTTTAACATGGGGAGACTGGTGCACAGACAGCCACCCCACGGTCCTTGACAGATCTGGGTCAGGATCCAGTGGCACGGAGTCCAAGACGACCGGAGACCCTTTTCTGCTGCAGCCTTCATCCGCCTTCCCAGCCGTTGCGACGCTCCACTAAGGTCAGCCATTGTCCTCCGCCTGTTTCACCATTGAGGTCTTGGTTGGATTGCTCTTTGTCAGGGACCTCCCCCTCGACCGTACCGCCATGGGTGGCCCTACCAGGAGCATAGCTCCAGACGGCATCGCTCTCAGGATCTCAGGTCCACCCAAGCTTCTCCACCACGACAAGGTGACAATCCACGGAGAAGCGGGGGGAAACTAGCGGATTGAAAATGTACTGTGATTTGATCTGTAACTTTTCATGACTCTAGTTCCCTCATCCCCGGACTCTTGCCCAGTAGGGGAATCGAGGACCAGAGGACATAGGTTCAAGGTGTAGTGGAAAAGATTTAATAGGAATCTGAAGGGTATCTTTTTCACACAAAGGGTGGTGGGTGTTCGGAACAAGCTGCCAGAGGAGGTAGTTGAGGCTGGGACTATCCCAACGTTTAAGAAACAGTTAGACAGGTACATGGATAGGACAGGTTTGGAGGGATATGGACCAAGCGCAGGCAGGTGGGACTAGTGTAGCTGGGACATGTTGGCCGGTGTGGGCAAGTTGGGCCGAAGTGCCTGTTTTCACACTGCATGACTCTAATGGTGTGGATTTGCAGTTTACCAGGGAGTACAACTACCTTGGGTGTACCTGGACAGTAATCTGGACTGGTACAGGAACGCTGAGGCCCTGTACAAGAAACAAAGAAAATAGATGCAGGCCATTCGGTCCTTCGAGCCAGTATGATTCAATATGATCATGATCATGGCTTATCATCCAGTACCCCGTTCCTGCCTTCTCCCCATATCCCCTGACTCCGCTATCTTTAAGAGCCGTATCTAACTCTCTCTTGAAAGTATCCAGAGAACCGGCCTCCACCACCCTCTGAGGCGGAGAATTCCACACACTCACAACTCTCTGTGTGAAAAAGTGTTTCCTCATCTCTGTCTAAATGCCTTACCCCTTATTCTTAAACTGTGGCCCCTGGTTCTGGACTCCCCCAACATCAGGAACTATATCTATATCTCCCTACACCATTGTCTATATCTCTCGTTTCCCTTTTCCCTGACTCTCAGTCTGAAGAAGGGTCTCGACCTGAAATGTCACCTACTCCTTTTCTCCAGAGATGCTGCCTGACTCCAGCTTTTTGTATTCCTCAGTCAAACTAAATCCTTTAATTGATTCTCAGGTTTGTGAAATTCCCTATCAATTTGCAAGTATTTCAGACGACTCCTCTCGATTCTTCGGTGAACCATTCATGCCCAATGATTCAATGGTTTAGTGTGTTTAGTGAGAGAATAGAGCGGCTGGGCTTGTACACTCTGGAGTTTGGAAGGTTGAGAGGGGATCTTATTGAAACATATAAGATTATTACGATTTGGACACGCTAGAGGCAGGAAACATGTTTCCGATGTTGGGGGAGTCCAGAACGAGGGCCCACAGTTTAAGAATAAGTGGTAAGCCATTTAGAACGGAGAAGAGGAAACACTTCTTCCTACAGAGAGTTGTGAGTTTGTGAAATTCTCTGCCTCAGAGGGCGGTGGGGGCCGGTTCTCTGGATACTTTCAAGAGAGAGCTAGATAGGGCTCTTAAAGATAGCAGAGTGAAGGGATAAGGGGAGAAGGCAGGAACGGGGTAGTGATTGGGGATGATCAGCCATGATCACATTGAATGACGGTGCTGGCTCGAAGGGCTGAATGGCCTACTCCTGCACCTATTGTCTATTAACCAGGCTGCTCTTACAAGTTTAAGGCACGTTGACTGCAGAATCAAGAATTTTCTGCATGTTACTGGTGACACCTAGTGGATATGGAATATACAGCAAGATAGTCACAAAAAGTTGGAGTAACTCAGCTGGACAGGCAGCATCTCTGGAGAGAAAGAATGGGTGACGTTTCGGGTCAAGACCCATCTTCAAAGTGCTGGAGTAACTCAGCAGGTCTGAATATACAGCAGGTCCCTCCACTTTAAGCTTGATATGAGCTTGGATAGAATGGACATATTGTTTTGAAGTTTTGTTTAGAAATACAGCGCGGGACGCGTTGGGCGAGTCCAGAACCAGGGGCCACAGTCTTAGAATAAAGGAGAGGTCATTTAAGACTGAGGTGAGAAAAACTATTTCACCCAGAGAGTTGTGAATTTGTGGAATTCCCTGCCATAGAGGGCAGTGGAGGCCAAGTTACTGGATGGATTTAAGAGAGTTAGATAGAGCTCGAGGGGCTAGTGGAGTCAAGGGATATAGGGAGAAGGCAGGCACGGGTTATTGATAGGGGACGATCAGCCATGATCACAATGAATGGCGGTGCTGGCTCGAAGGGCCGAATGGCCTCCTCCTCCTCCTCCACCTATTTTCTATGTTTCTATGGGAACAGGCCCTTTGGCCCACCGAGTTCATTGCCGACAAACGATCCGCGTATACTAGCACTATCCTACACACTAGGGACAATTTACAATCTTTGCCAAAGCCAATTAACCTGCAAACCTGTACGTCTTTGGAATGTAGCAGGAAACCGGAGCACCCGGAGGAAGCCCACGCGGTCATGGAGAAAACGTACAAACTCCGTACAGCCAAGCACCCGCAGTCAGAATTGAACCTGGGTCTCTGGCGCTGCGTGGCAGCAACTCGACCACTGCGCCATCGTGCCGTCCTTCTGTATGTAAGATGCTGGTTTGCACAAAAGGACACAAAGTGCTGGAGTGACTAAGTGGGTCAGTCAGCTTCTCTGATGAACATGAATCGATACCAAGCGACTCTGCATGCTGATGCCAGAAGGCGAGCTACTATCATTCACACCATTCGCCCCACTCTATTATTCCCTTTACCCAAACTCAATGTGACCATTTATTTCAAGAGGGCTTGTATAGCAAATAGGGATGTAGTGTTGAGGTGCTGGTCAGGCCTCATTTCCTGTACTGAAAGCAATTTTGGGCACCATATCTGAGGAAGGATGTGCTGGCTCTGGAGAGGGTCCAGAGGAGGTTTACAAGAACGATCCCAGGAATGAGTGGGTTAACCTATGATGAGCGTTTGTCGGCACTGGGCCTGTACTCGCTGGTGTTTAGACAAATGAGGGGGGAACTCATTGAAACATACAAAATAGTGAAAGTCTTGGATAGCGTGGATGTGGAGAGGATGTTTCCACTAGTGGGAGAGTCTAGGACTAGAGGTCACAGCCTCAGAATTGAAGGATGTTCTTTCAGGAAGGAGATGAGAATTTTTCTTTAGTCAGTGGGTGGTTAATCTGTGGAATTCTTTGCCACAGAAGTCTGTGGAGGCCACGTAGTCAGTGGATTTTTTAAAGACAGAGAGATAGGTAGATTCTTAATTAGTATAGGTGTCAGAGGTTATGGGGAGAAGGCAAGAGAATGGGGTTTGAAGGAAGAGGTAGATCAGCCATGTTTGAATGGCGGAGTAGACTTGATGGGCCGAATGGCCTAATTCTATTCCTATCACTTAAGACCTTATGATCCTGTATCTGTACACTGTGGACGGCTTGATTGTAATCATGTATAGTCTTTTCTCTGACTGGATAGCAGGCAAAAAAAAAAAGCTTTTCACTGTACCTTGCTGCACGTGACAATAAACTATCAAACTAAGTGACGTTTCGGGTTGGGAACCTTCGTTCAGTCTGCAGAAGGATCCCGTCCCAAGAACGTCACCTATCCACTTTCTCCAGAGATGATGCCTGACCTGCTGAGTTATTCCAACACTTTGTGTTTTAGCACATATAGCAGGTGGGATCTATGAATCCCTTTTTTGTAAACACTTTGTGACTTAAGGAAAACAGATGGAACTTTCTCTCAAGATTTGTACTTGAGCTATTACTCAGAGTCATACAGCATAGAAACTGGCCATTCGGCCCAACGTGGCCAGCATCACCACCACAATAATGCAGCACCAACTTCGATGGACTGGCCATGTCATCCGCATGTCCAACACACGTCTCCCTAAACAGATCCTGTACTCTCAATTGAAGGAAGGTTGGCGAGCCCCCGGCGAGCCAAAGAAAAGCTTCAAGGACAACATCAAGAACAGTCTGAAGAAATTCCACATCACATCGAGCAACTGGGAGCACATTGCAGTGGACAGGCGCTCCTGGAGGAAATCCGTGCAGGAAGGAGCTGCACGTCACATAATGGAACTACACCGTGTCGTAGAGACAAAGCGACAGCACCGCAAGGAGAGAGGGAGAGAGAGAAGGGGACTCGACGACTACCAACCACCGCCAGTCTCCACTGCCCACGTTGCACCAAGGTGTGTGGATCGCGGATCGGCCTCTACAGACAACTGCAGACCCACAAGTAGACGACCCTATGGAGAGGGGAGGACAGTCATACTCGTTTCGAGTGACCGCTGATGATGATAGGCCAAGAAGCTGCATCTAAACTAGACCCATTGGCCTGCGTTTGGCGCACATCTTTCTAAATCTTTCCTATTCATGTACCTCCCCAAGTGTCTTTTTAAATATTGTTATAGTACCTGCCTCAACGGCCTCCTCTGGCAGCTCATTCAATACACCCACCACTATCTGTGTAAAAAAGTTGCCCCTTGGGTTTCTATTAAATGTTTCCCATCTCATCTTAAATCTATGTTCTTGAGTTCATGATTGCTCCACCATGGAGAAAAAGACTGTGCATTCACCCTATCTATTCACCATATGATTTTATACACCTGCACAAGATCACGCCTCCGTGGAATTCTCTGCCTCAGAAGGCAGTGGAGGCCAATTCTCTGGATGCTTTCAAGAGAGAGTTAGATATAGCTCTTAAAGATAGCGGAGTCAGGGGATATGGGGAGAAGGCAGGAACGGGGTACTGATTGTGGATGATCAGCCATGATCACAGTGAATGGCGGTGTTGGCTCGAAGATTGGCTAGTATTACGGTGTTTCTACATTAGAACAATACACATGGTAGATGGAATGAGCCGCCAGAGAGGTAGTTGAGTCAGGTAGTATAACAACATTTAAAAGAAGCTTGGGTCGGAAAGGTTTAGATGGACAAAAGGACACAGAGTGCTGGAGTAACATCTCTGGAGAACATGCATATTGACGTTTCAGGTCAAGACTCTTCTTCAGACTGAAACCGTAGGAGTTTAATAAGAACCAAAATGTTATTCTAAATACATCCTGAGCCACACCAGTTTGTGTTGTGTTCTACTGTAAACTCGGTATGAAATTTTCTGTTGGTCAATTTAGAAGCCAAATGCAAAGTAAAAATAAACTTAAAATCAATACCAAATAAGATGGCAGAACAACCCTTAAATATTTATTTCAATCTCAGAGAAAAATTAATGTAAGGGTGAACGTACAATGACAACATGCAATTTTGCATTATTCTTGACTGAGTGAACAATACCAGCTGAACAGAAACAAATAATGCAATTTAATAGAAATTTGGTTTTTGTTGTTATTTTAATTTGCCTGTCACACACACATACTTGAGGGATGATTTTTATTTGCAATCGCTTTATAAAATATAATCACACAAATTAAATTGTCCATGAAAGACTTAAAGAGCGAGTTTTTAGCTGATAATTCAATGCCCGAGCAAAAAAACATATTTGCCTTCGTGCAATTTAAAAGTGGATTTTTTTTTTCAAGCTGCATTTCTGCTGCACATGGTCTGTACAACTGAATGCATATTAAATTTTTAAACAGGACCAAGAATCCAAATTATTTCCTATTCCATTCTTCTCTTTCCTTTCGTTCACAAATAACCTCTTTAAGGTATGGCTGTAGGTAGCGTTCATCCTGTTAAACCAAATGAAAGATGATTTAGTTTAGTTTAGACACAGTATGTAACAGGCCTTTCGGCCCTCACAGTGCACGCAGACCATCAATTACCCGTTTTCACACTAGTTCCATGTAATCCCACTTTCGCATCCACTCCCTACACACTGGGGGCAATTTACAGAAGTTAACCTACAAGGTTGTTTATCGGACCGGAGGCCTGTGACTATGTGAGAAGGCAGGAGAGTGGGGTTAAGAGGGAGAGATAGATCAGCCATGATTGAATGGCAGAGTAGACTTGATGGGCCGAATGGCCTAATTCTAATCCTATTTACCTTATGACTAGTGGAGTGCCTCACGGATAACGCTGGGCCCCATTGCGGTTTATGATTTGCACCAACGATTCGGATGAGAATGCAAAAGGCATGATTAGATTAGATGACACTAAAGTGGGTGGTGTCACAGATAGCAAAGATGGTGATCAAAATCCACAGCTGGATCCAGATCAACTGGGCAAGTCAGCTGAGAAATAGATAATGGCGTTTAATGCAGACCAGGGCAGGACTTTCATAGTGAATGGTAGGGCTCTGGAGAATGTTATAGTGCTGAGGGAACCTAGCAGTGGCATCACAGGTAAAGAAGGCTTTTGGCACATTGTCCTTCATCAGTCAGGTTATTGAGTATCGTTTCGGGTCGAGACGTCACCCATTTCTTCAGACCCAAGCGCCTGAAGAAGGGTCTCGCCCCAAAACATCACCCATTCCTTCTCTCCAGAGATGCTGCTTGTCCCGCTGAGTTACTCCAGCTTTTTGTGGCTATCCATATTCCCCAGTTCCCTGCACATCGAAGTGCCCATCTAATGGCCTCTTTAATGTAATTTGAACTGACCTGTTCGTACTTTAGCCACATATCTTTTGGAAGGATGATCTGCTTCACACTCAAGTCCAGAGCTCGCTTTATGCGGAAGTTTCTGTCATTGTAAAGATTCTCAGGCAACCTCCTCACAGCCTCCTTCACGTCATCATCCTCGTACAATGTGTCATCCCGCAAAAGGCCTGGAAAGACATGCACGTGACACTGGCGGACCTGTGAGAAATTCTGAAAATCGCGGTAGAGTTGCTGCTTCACAGCAGCAGAGACCCGGGTTTCGATCCTGACTGCAGGTGCTGTCTGTAAGGAGTTTGTACGTTCTTCCCGTGACCTGCGTGGATTTTCTACACGTGCTCTGGTTTCCCACCACACTCCAAAAGACGCACAGGTTTGTCGGTTAATCGGCTTCGGTCAAATTATAAATCGTCCCGAGTGTGTAGGATAGTGCCAGTGTACGGTGACCGCTGGTCAGTGCGGACTCAGTGGGCTGAAGGGCCTATTTTCTCCGTTGCATCTCAAAACTAAACTAGCTTTCCAAATGGAAACTAAACATGTTTAACAGATTTACTTTCAGGCTGGCAAACCAGCTCCAGAGTAGACTTTGCTTTTGCTTTTTTTTCCCAAGAGATTGTTATTTGAATTTACACAGCACCGTTATATGATTGTTTTAGTGATCCAACGGAATAAGCACAATAATAATTGGACCATAGAGTAATACAACATAGAAACAGGCCCTTCGGCCCAACGTGTACCTGCTGCCAAGACGCCCCATCTACAATGTCCCACCTGCTCACGCTTAGCACATTTCCCTCTAAACTATTCCCATCCATGTACCTGTCCAAATGCCTTTTAAGTGTTAAGTAACAAAAGGAGGAAGAGTGACTGAACTTTATTGCCTTCCATCACAGTGAGAAATGTTGATTCCACTGTGGTGGATGTTTATGTTGAATTCTATTGTGTATGGTGTTCTTTTTATTTGTATGGCTGTATGGCAACTCAAATATCACTGTACCAATTGGTGCATGTGACAATAAATGTGAACTTGAACAAACTTTATAGTACCTGCCTCAACTACCTCTTATGGCAGCTTATTCCATATACCCACCACCATCTGTTTTAAAAGGTTTCCCCTCAAGTTCCTATAAAATATTTCCCCTTTCAACTTAAACAGCCTGAGAAAAAGACTGTGTATTCACCCTATCAATTCCCCTCATAGACAATAGGTGCAGGTGTAGGCCATTCGGCCCTTCGAGCCAGCATCGCCATTCAATGTGATCATGGCTGATCATCCCCAATTAATACCCCGTTCCGGCTTTCTCCCCATATCGCCTGACTCCGCTATCTTTAAGAGCCCTATCTAGCTCTCTCTTGAAAGTATCCAGAGAACCTGCCTCCACCGCCCTCTGAGGCAGAGAATACTATAGACTCACTACTCTCTGTGAGAAAAAGTGATTCCTCACCTCCGTTCTAAATGGCTTACCCCTTATTCTTAAACGGTGGCCCCTGGTGATTTTATACATGGTCCTGTAAGTTTAAAGACATTTGGACAGGTACGTGAATAGGTTTGGGAGGGGGAGATATGGGCCAAACATAGGCAGTTAGGACTAGAGTAGATGGGGCATCTTGTTCGGCACGAGCAAGCTGGGCCGAAGGGCCTATTTCCATGCTGCGTGGCTCTATAAGATCACCACTCCGCTTTCCGTGCTCCTAGGGAAAAGTCCTGACCTGCCCAACCTCTCCCTGTAGCTCAAGTCCTGGCAACATTCTTGTAAACCTTCTCTGTACTCATCACTGCACTGCATCAGTTGAAGGAAGCTAATTATGACCAGCATGCCTGTGTGAGCAACTTCTACATCCTGAATATTGGAAAAGAAAATGTGGAACAATTGTAAATAAAACGTACCCAACTTGTTGTATCCGGCAGCATTAAAGTACCATTTCTGAAACTTCAGAAACAAATTAGCTGTTGCTTTGACTATGGGAAGAATAGAGAACATGTTAGTCTTCTGCAGAGGAAAAAACTCCAAATTAGAAACAGGAACAGAGAACAGTACAGCACAGGAACATGCCCTTCAGCCCACTGCATCGATGCTGACCATGATGCCATTTAAAATTAATTCAATTTGCTTGGACATCGACTATATTTATGCTGGAGAAACTCAGCGGGTGCAGCATCATCTACGGAGCCCGAAACGTTGCCTATTTCCTTTGCTCCATAGATGCTGCTGCACCCGCTGAGCTTCTCCAGCACTTTTGTCTACCTTCGATTTTCCAGCATCTGCAGTTCCTTCTAAGACTATATTTATGCTGAGGTTTACATTGTCTTGTATTGTTATGTTCCTGTGACAAGGAACAGTGAAAAGCTTTGTTTTGCACTTTGTCAGATAAATGTAATCAAACAAAACTCAAGTACATTACATGGAGCAAATGGAAAGATAGAGTGCAGAGTATAGTTCTCCACATTGCAGTGCAATCGTTCCAGAGATAAAGCCCAACGTCCACAATGGGGTAGATGTGTAGTACCCTAGCTCATGTAAGGACCATGCAGAAGCTTGATAACAGAGGGGAAGTAGCTATTCCTGAGTCTGGTGGTGTGAACTTTCAAGTTTTGGTACCTGCTACCTGACCGGAGCGGAGCAAAGAAGGAACGACCGGGGTGGGACGAGTCTTTGATTATGTTGGTTGCTTTTCCGTGGCAGCGTGAAGTGTAGATGGAGTCAGTGGTGAGGAGTCTGGTCTGTGAGATGGACTGGGCTACGTCTAAAACTCTCGGCAATTACTTCTGGTCTTCGACAGAGCTATTCCCAAATCAAGCTGTGATGCAACCAGACCATATGCTTTCTATCCCTCCATCCCTGCCTGTTCAAGTGCCTTTCTAAATACTTCTTGTTCTTTGCTCTCATATCCGTGATGTTTTCAAGAGAGTTACATATAGCTCTTCGGATTAACGGAATCAAGGGATATGGGGAGAAAGCAAGAACGGGGTACCGATTTTGGATGATCAGCCATGATCATATTGAATGGCGGTGCTGGCTCGAAGGGCAGAGTGGCCTACTCCTGCAATAAAGGATATGTTTCTATCTACTTCCACCACATTCCCACCAGCCATGGTGTTCTAGGCATCTACCATTGCAGATGTAAATCAAAATTAATTCAGAAATTTACTTTAAACTTTCCCCATCTCACCTTAAACGTGCTCTCTCGCACTTGACATTTCCTTCCTGGGTGATAGACCAATTATTTATACCTCCAACTTTATATATGCCAGTAACACCCCTCAGGCTCCAGTCCCAGAGAAAACAATCCAATATAGCTGATAGTCTCCAAATTAAGCTGTATCCTAGCTAGCCTCTTCTGCAGCCTCTCTAAAGTCTCCACGGCCTTCTCATAATGTGGCGATCTGAACTTCACACAATACTCCACATGTAGCTAACCAACGTTTTTGTAGCTGAAATTTGATTTTGTAACTTTTACAAATGGCAGCAAATATATCGCACGCCTCTGTACCACCTCTATGTTTGTGTTGCCACTCGGAGAGCTAGATTAATCAGCCATGATTGAGTGGCGGGGTAGACCTGATGGGCCTAATGGCCTAATTCTACTCCTATCATTTATGACCTTATGACAATACTCCAAATGCAGCCTCACCAGCGTCTTGTACAATGTAACATAACATTCACACTCAATACCCTGACTGGTGAAGGCCAATGTACCGACAGCCTTTGTGACCACCCGATCTACTTGTCACATCATTCTCCAACCCTCCCCAGGGCTTTGCCATTCCATATGTAGGCCCAGCCCTGATTTCACCTCCCAAATAGCAAAACCTCATACTTTTATCTGCATCAAACTCCATTAACTATTCCTCAGCACACTGGCCGAACCAATCAAGATCCTGCTGTAATCTTTGATAGCCAACAATAACATCCGTGTCCCTGCAACCAGTGCGCCAGCAGTGGTGTGCAATGAGTTGTGGACGCAGCCCAGACCATCACACAAACCAACCGACCTGCCATGGACTCTATTTACACTTCAAGCTGCCTCGGCATGGCCACCAGCATAATCGAGGACCTGGCCACTCTCTCTTCTCCCCTCTCCCATCAGGCAAGAGACACAGAAGTGTGAAAACACACACCTCCAGATTAAGGGACAATTTTATTTCCCCAGCTGTTATCAGACAACTGAACTGTCCTCTCCCCAACCAGAGTGGTTCTAGAGTCAAGAGAGTTTGATTGTCCCATCTACCTCGTTGGAGACCTTCAAACGACTTTTATTTGGACTTTATCTGCACTGAACGTTATACCCTTTATCCTGTATCAGTACACTGTGGATGGATCTTATGCTGACTGGATAGCACGCAGCATAAAACACGACAGCTTGTCGGTAACCTCTCGAGTCGGACTGTGTGGCAGGTTTGCCCGGAGTTGTGTAGGATGACAGGGCCGGATTAGGAGGCTGTATTACGTTTATTATCAGACCCTCCAGCACTCACGGTTTAGATTTACCAAGTATAGACACAAGGAACTGCAGGTGCTGGTTAACGCACGAGCATAGACTGAAGGAGAGGAACGGAAGAAGAGTGTACAGGCTTAAGGAGAGAGGGGGAAGAAGGCAGAAGGTTTAAGGAGCGAGAAGGAAGGAGATTGACAGGTGTAAGGGAAGAGGGGGAAAGAGGGTATAGGTTTGAGAGGGTGGGGAGAAGGGGGTACAGGTTCAAGGATAGAAGGGGGCACAGGTTTGGGGGGAGAGGGCACAGGTTTGGGGGAGAGGGCACAGGTTTGAGGGGCGAGGGCACAGGTTTGAGGGGGAGAGGGCACATGTTTGGGGGGAGAAAGGAGCACAGGTTTGAGGGGAGAGGGCACAGGTTTGAGGGAAGAGGGCACAGGTTTGAGGGGCGAGGGCACAGGTTTGAGGGAGAGAGGGCACAGGTTTGAGGGGAGAGGTCACAGGTTTTGGGGGAGAGGTCACAGGTTTGGGGGGAGAGGGCACAGGTTTGGGGGGAGAGGGCACAGGTTTGAGGGGCGAGGGCACAGGTTAGAGGGGGAGAAGGGCACAGGTTTGGGGGGAGAGGGCACAGGTTTGAGGTAGAAAAGGGAGCACAGGTTTGGGGGGAGAGGGCACAGGTTTGGGGGGAGAGAGCACAGGTTTGAGGGGAGAAGGGCGCACAGGTTTGAGTGGGGCAAACAAACCGTCCATCTCTCTCTCCCTCCACCCCCGCCCTTCCTCCTGACCCTGTGGGGGAGGGCACGCGCACACACACAGCCCGAGGCTTCCCTCTCCCCCTAGTCCCGGGGACCCTGCGCTGACCTGAAGTCCGCGCCGACATCTTGCTCCGGCTCCGACCCCGGCGATGGCGTCCAAGGGCGAGAGTGGGGGGGTGGGGCGGCGTGTTGGCGTCACCACGCTGTCCCCGGACATTTACGTCACCACGCTGCCTCCGAACAGATACGTCACCGCGCTGCCTCCGGACAGTGACGTCACCACGCTGCCTCCGGACCAATGCTCCTCCAGTGTCTTTGCTGCGGACGATCGGCCGTGACGTCACCACGCTGCCTCCGGGACGTGCGTTCAGCAGTTACGACACCACGCTGCCTCGGGAACGTGCGCGTGCATGCAGCACGTCAACGTGCGCCGCCCCCCCCCCCCCCACCGCACGCGCACGTTGCGCCACGCGCGCACCCCCCAACGGTGGGTTGAAGGGACCACAGGCAGGAGGAGCAGGTCCAAAGCTGCTCCACTGGGCCCAGCCACCACCCAAGGTGAAGATTGCATTAGGTTGAGGAGCTTGCATTAGGTTTATTGCCTTTACTTGGTCTCTCCATCCCTCAAGGTGTAAGTTTATTAAGTTTAGGAGGTTGTATGAGGTTTATTAGAGTCATGGAGTGATACAGTGTGGAAACAGGCCCCAAGTTCAGCCCAATTCGCCCACACCGGCCAACATGCCCCAGCTACACTAGCTCCTGCGCTTGGTCCATATCCCTCCAAACCTGTCCTATCCATGTACCTGCCTAACTGTTTCCTACACGTTGGGATAGTCCCAGCCTCAACTACCTCCTCTGGCAGCTTGTTCCATACACCCACCCGATTCCTATCAAATCGTTTCCCCTCCACCTTGAACCTATGTCCCATGGTCCTCGATTCCCCTACTATGGGCAAGAGACTCTGTGCATCTACCCGATCAATTCCTCTCATGTTTTTGTACACCTCTACAAGATCACCCCTCATCCTCCCGCACTCCAGGGAATAGAGACCCAGCCTACTCAACCTCTCCTAAAAGCTCAGACCCTCGAGTCCTGGCAACATCCTTGTAAATCTTCTCTGTACCTCTTCCAGCTTGACATCAATATCCAGAGCCAGCACATCTATCCTGAGATATGGGGCCCAAAATTGCTCACAATACTCCAAATGCAGCCTGACCAGCACCTTATAGAGCCTCAGCATTACATCCCTATTTTTGTATACCCTCTCTCCTTAAATTATATTTATTTGGCCTCTCCATCGTTCAAGGTGTTAGTTTATCATTTATTCGGTTTATTAAATTAAGTTGGGTTTATTAAGTTACATTTACTCCATCACTCAAGGTTAAAGTTTATTTGGTTTAGGTTGTATTAGGTTTATCCGTTTATTTACCCTCTCCATCACTCAAGGTGTAAGTTACATTTGGTCTATCAAATAATGTTAATTTGGTCCCATAATACATTCAAGGTGTATTTATTACGTTTATGAGCTTGTATTAGGTTTATTAAGAGTTAAAGGCACTTTACACTCAAGGTTTACGTTTATTATTCTCCCCCTAACCTCTGACACCTGTACTAATCAAGAATCTATCTACCTATCTTCCACCAGGTGGCGCCACCACAATGGTTGCCTCGCCAACAATCTGTCTGTCCCCTCTCTTGTTTTTATTAATTTAAGTATGTTTTAAAAGTATGTTTTAATGTTTCTTGGTCTGTTTTATGAGGGGGGTGGGGGAATTGTGGGAAACTTTTTCAGTCACTTACCTCGACGGAGATGCGATTTTTCTATGTATCGCATCTCCTACCCCCAGTGGCCTAACAGCGTGGAGTGGTGCGGCCGTTTCTGAAGACCGGCCCGGAGCTTCAAGCCGTGGGCGCGCGGACTTTAACATCGGGGAGCCTGTGATCCTTTCACGAGGATCGCCAGTGGAAGAGCTCCAACCGTGGGGCCTGTGGACTTTAACACCGTGAAGCCCGCGGTCTTCGGTAAGAACAGGCCGACTCGGGAGCTCGAGTGTTCCGATCCATCCTGACGCTGGAATTTCCATCATCCCGACGTGAGTGCTTTGGATATTGGACCGTCAGCAGCGGCGAACTGGGGAGGATTCAACGGCCCCGACCGGGTGAAGAGGAAGATGATTGAACTTTATGACCTTCCATCACAGTGAGGAATGTGGATTCCGCTGTGGTGGATGTTTATGTTAAATTTTATTTTATGTGGCTGTGTGTATTGTTGCTTTTCACTTAGTATGGCTGTATGGTAACTCGAATATCACTGTACCTAGTCTGAAGGAGGGTCTTGACCCGAAATGCCACCTATTCCTTCACTCCATAGATGCTGCCTCACCCGCTGAGTCTCTCCAACATTTTTGTCTACCTTCGATTTTTCCAGCATCTGCAGTTCTTTCTGAAACACTGTACCTTAATTGGTGCATGTGACAATAAATTCAAACTTGAACTTGAACCTAAGGTTTTGGATGTTGTATTGGGTTTACGAAGTTGAGTGTATTATCCCTATCACCATTCAAGCTTTCGGTTACCTTAGAACATGACACGAAACGCTGAAGTAACTCAGCGGATCACGCAACATATACGGAGAACATGGATAGGTGACAGTGAGTCGGGACCCTTCTTTAGAGTTATTAGGTTTGGGAGGCTTCATTAGGTTTGTGTGGCCTCTCAACCCCCCACCACTGCTCAACGTTTAGGTAGCTCAGTGCAGGAATGGGGGATGAATCAGTGTTAGGAAAAGTTCAATCCAAACTTTCAATGTACTCAAATTTATAAAGGGTGGAAGCCCAGACAAGAGGGCACGGACTAATCTAGAGGTAAAAGGGAACTTGCAAGTGTTTTAACAGCAGATGAGCTGAAGATGGGTGTAGAGTGATGCTGTTGAGGTACTGGAGAAAGGGTACATAGTAGTTCGGCCACAGATCAATAAGACATCTAGATTGTAAACAGTCTAGCTTAAGATAGACACAAAAAGCTGGAGTAACTCAGCAGGACAGGCCACATCTCTGGAGAGAAGGAATTGAAAACATCACCCATATCTTCTCTCCAGAGACGCTGCCTGTCCAGCTGAGTCACTCCAGTTTGTTGTGTCAATCTAAGGTTTAAACCAGCATCTGCAGTTCCTTCCTGCACAACAGTCTACCTCAATCAGACTGGTCAGAAAGGATAACTAGGGATTGGAATCTGTGTTGGAAAGAACCGCAGATGATGTTTTAAATCGAAGATGGACACAAAATGCTGGAGTGATGTTTCGGGTCGAGACCCTTCTTCAGTCACTGGAATCTGCAGTTGGATCCAAAGATGTGTAATTGAATTAGAATCAGAATCACACTTTATTCGCCAAGAATATTTTGCAACATACGAGGAATTTAATTGGCCAGGTCAGTCATACAATAAAAAGCACCAGATCACTCAAAAACACATTTTAACATGAGCATCCACCACAGTGACTCCTACACATTCCTCACTGTGATGGAAGGCGAAATACAGTTCAGATCTCTTCCTTCTGTTCTTCCTCGGTCGTGGGCCTCGAGCCCTCCGTTGACGGGATGATCTTGACTCCCATAGCCGGCTGCATTCGGGCCCTCCGCATCGAGGCGATCAAGCTCCCCCACGCCGGGCGATCGAACCTCGCGTCGGGGATGGTCGAACCTTCCGCGACGTTGGAGCTCCCGACTCGGCCTCACCCGAGTGCGAGCCCTTGATGTTGATTCCGTGGTGCTCGCAGTGGGAGCGATCCCAGGCAAGGGATCAGGTCCGATGTTAAGTCCATGCCCCGCGGTGGGGCTCACGACAGTCCGAGGAGGCTTCTAGCTCCATCAATGGAAGGCCGCAGAGCGCCCGGAGAATGTGATCCGAAAATTAATCAAATCTCCAGCAAAATAAGAGTTTGGAAAAAAAGTTTCCCCCGATCCCTTCCCTCCTACCCAACATAAAACAAGCCGAAGAACATTAAAACAATCTTTTAACACACTAAAAAAATAACAAAAATAATGAAAAAACGCACAGACTGCTGGCAGGGCAGCCATCCTCACGCGCCCCTGGTGGTTCCTGTTAATTCCATACTGGATGTTGAATTAAGCACTGTGACAAATCAGAAGCAGGGGAAGAGTTTGGATGTTGATAATAACAAATTGATTAAAGTTTATTAATAAGAAAATTGATTCTAAAGCAAACGGTAAATGGAAAACATATTTTTAATCACAATCTCTGTACTCTGTGTGATGATGTTTTGCCCAAGAGTTGACATTTTCTAAAAACAGACAAAAAAAGGGCCAATTTTTTTAGCTGGCCACATGGAACTGCAGATGTTGGTTTACCAAAGAAAACAATCAGTATATGGATGTGACGTTTCAGGTCAGGGCCCTATTTTTAGTTACCTGAAGAATTGTCTCAGCACGAAACATTGTCCATTTCCCTCCACAGATGCCGCATGACCTGCTGAGTTCCTCCAGCACTTTGTTTATTGCTCAACTTGATAGTAATTACTGAAAAATTAGTCAAAGGAAGACTAAATTCATTTTGCAGTGAATACTGATTCACAATGTACAAACTACAGCAAATGTCTGCAATCCCAGAAGACTTTTACTGATGGAAATAAAAAAATGTTTCCCTTTGCACTGCAGTTCATCAAATATGTCTGACATTATAGCCGCACAAACCAAGTGTGGAAGACAGAGTGCTGGAGTAAAGGGTCTGTCCCACGAGCATGCGACTCCATGCGGCAAGCCCGACCTAACGTGGTCGCTTGAGCCATGCGGCCTCGCGGGGCCGGTCCCACTTCGATCGGCGGAGCCGTATGGAGTTGTGTGGAGCTGGTCCCGACATCTCGCGGGGCTATGAAAAACTGACCGTGTTCAAAAATTCCGCGCGGCAACGGCCTGCCGACCCGCAGCCGCCTCAACGCCGTATGCACCGCCTCGACGCCGTACGTCACGCGCGAACTTCCCGCGGACTTCGCTCGAACTGCATGTCAAAATTGGCCCTAGTGGGTGTAGGATAGTGCTAGTGTGCGGGGATCGCTGGTCAGCGCAGACCCGGTTGGGCCGAAGAGCCCGTTTCCACGCTGCATCTCTAAAACTTAAACTAAAAAGTCAGGCAGCATCTTGGGAGAAAACTTGCAAGTGACGTTTTGGGCCAGGAGCCTTCTTCAGACCACAGTGCTGGAGTAACTCAGCAGGGCAAGAAGCATCTTGGAGAACATGGATAGGTGACATTTCAGGTCGGGACCCTTCTTCAGACTTCATAGACTGCAGGAGTATCTCAGCAGGTCAGGCAGCATCTCAGAAGAACATGGACAGGCACCGTTTTGGGTCGGGACTCTTCTTCAGACTATAGAGAGCTGGAGTATCTCAGCAGGTCAGGCAGCATCACGGAAGAACATGGACAGGCAATGTTTTGGGTCGGGACTCTTCTTCAGACTCTATAGAGTGCTGGAGTATCTCAGCAGGTCAGGCAGCATCACAGGAGAAATGGATCATTTACTGTTGGAGTAGCTCAGTAGAAAGAGTTTATATAATTTGATGGTAGAAGAACAATATTCTCAGACCACAACGCTGCAGGTGGTAGAGGCGCTACCTTATGGCTCCAGGAACCCGGTTCAATATTCAGCCTGTATGGTATTTGCACACTCCCCTAATAACCCGACGAGTTTTCTATCACATCCCAAACAATAGACAATAGGTGCAGGAGTAGGCCATTTGGCCCTTCGAGCCAGCACCGCCATTCAATGTGATCATGGCAAACACCTGCACGTTGGTAGATCAGTTGATTTGTACGGGTGTCAGAGGTTACGGGGCAAAGACAGGAGAATGGGGTTAGGAGGGAGAGATAGATCAGACATGATTGAATGGTGGAGTAGATTTGATGGGCCGAATGGCCTTATTCTACTCCTATTCCCTATGACCTTATGATGAACTGACCACTGTAATTTGCTGCTGGTATGCGGGTGGATTTCAGAACCTTGTGGGTGGTGCTGATGAGGGAGTGACGAGAATGAGGGAATCCAGGGATAATTAGTGAGGGAATGGAATTATCTGCGAGTCGTCTTAGTCTAGATAGTCCAAAATAACCTCCAACTACAGTGCCCTCCATAATGTTTGGGACAAAGACCCGTCATTTATTTATTTGCCTCTGTACTCCACAATTTGAGATGTCATCGAAAAAATCACATGTGGTTAAAGTGCACATTGTCAGATTTTATTAAAGGCCATTTTTATACATTTTGGTTTCACCATGTAGAAATTACAGCAGTGTTTATACATATTCTCTCCCCCCACCCCCCCCCCCCCTCATTTCAGGGCATCATAATGTTTGGGACACATGGCTTCACAGATGTTTGTAAGTGCTCAGGTGTGTTTAATTGCCTGCTTAATGCATGTATAAGAGAGTTCTCAGCACCTAATCTTTCCTCCAGTCTTTTCATCACCTTTGGAAACGTTTATTGCTGTTTATCAACATGAGGACCAAAGTTGTGCCAATGAAAGTCAAATAAGCATTTATGAGTGATAAGAGGGGACTTCCGGTGACGCCATGACAGTGAAAGCTGTGTAGTCGACCTGCTGCCCGGGAGGCCCTCTTCAAACCAGCCATAAGAAAGATAAATAGTGATAAACGAGGAGAAAGGAGTGCTAACGGCTGTCTGAACATGATGGGTCGACATAAGGCGTTAATTCTCTCCGAGTTGAGAGAGTTGGGAAAAGAACATAAAAATGCCTCAGAAGATACAAAATTTCCGGTGGCGCTATGGAGTAGGAGAGACTCGCGCCGACTAGCTCCGGGGAAAAAACGCTGAAAACGGGGGAAAAAGACGGGACCTACCTGCAGAAAACGGAACCGGCTGCTTACATCAAGTTCGTGACGTCATCAGGCGCGCGACACCGGCAGTATGTCTATGCAACGTACTCCCCCTCCCAAGACGAGAAAAACCGGCCAGGCTAAAGAGGTAGGCCCAACTGAAGCCTCGGCCTCAATTTCAACATCATCCCAAGAAGATATCTCAAAGAAGAAAAAGATGTGGAAGAATTAAGAATTTTCCTTGCACAGGAAATCTCTAATATAATGGAAGAATTAAAAAATCTTAAACAGAACTTCAAGGAAGAGCTGAAATCTTTTAAAGATGAAATTAAAGAACAAATTAAAGAAGAGGTTACAACTTCTGTACATGAAGTTCTGGAAGACTGGAAGTTAAACATGGAAGAAAATTTGAATCAAAGTATTGAAGAAGTAAATGATAAACTGAATTCGATGGAATCTAGATTTGATTCCAAGTTGGAGCCTATCCTCCAGACACTAAATCAACACCACGAGGTTGTAAAGGAATTAGAGGAAATTGCTGAGACAAGCACCGAAACTACAAAAAAACTTATTGCCGAGAACAAACGCCTATCAAAGTTATTGCATCAAATAACCGAAAAATGTATTGACTTGGAGGGACGACAGAGATGCCAGAATTTAAGAATCGTGGGCATCCAGGAAGGCAGAGAGGGGAATTGTGACCCCCGTGAATTTGCTGCAGATCTACTGAAAAAAGTCTTGAATTTGGATCAAGCACCATTACTTGCCCGAGCGCACAGAGTATCGAGACGCCGTCCAAGGGAGGGCGCCCCCCCAAGACAACTGATAGTGAAGGTGCAATATGACCATGTTTTGGATGATATGATGAAGAAAATTGTTCGAAGCAGAAATCTCGTATTTGAAGGAGATAAGATCAGTATATTTAGAGATTATCCTGTCGCCAAGAAGAGAGTGCTGTTTACAGAAACAAGAAGAATACTTAAGAATATAAAAAATTTGAGATATGGACTGATATACCCCGCAATATTAAGAGTAACCTACGAGCAGAAGGAACATTTCTTCATCAAACACACAGAGGCACTTGAATTCGCCCAGAGCATCGAGAACAAGACCGAAGATTGAATAATATTCAACACCCAACATTCACCTGACGACACTGGATATTGTTACCACCCAGAGAAGAAATGGAACTTTAAACTATTATACTTAAGAACTGCCCAAAATCTGCAATAAGAATTGGGCAATTATCTTACTACTGATATATAATATTTACATTTTAGTACTAATTTCTAACAACTATTACTAATCATGAATACTAATTAATACTAATTATTGTTAACTGGATCAACTCAGAATTAACTAAAAGTATGAAATATAAGTAAAGTGTGATTCAGGTAATTTATTAATAAAAATTTAGGAAGTTTTCTCTCTGATACTTTTGATTTTGATTATTCTTTGACAATTTTTTTATTCTTTTTTTTGCTATACGAGACTAACATTTCAATTTGAGACTAATAATTATTTCAATAATGGAATATAACTATTGTTTCCCTCCCCCCCATAAATTGTTTTCATTGAAATTGAAACTTTTCTTTTAAGGAAAGTACGGAGCTAGTAATATTTTTTTTTTACCAAAAGTTACGGAAGTCCTTAGATGTTTAGCCACATTAGGGTGGCTATCACTAACTGCACTAACCATAGTTGTAGTTTTCTTCTTTTTCAACTCTTTACAACATTTTTTTACCTTTTCTATCTTATATTATATTATATTTTGTATTTGGAATGGAATTATATATTTTATTTAAGGAGATATGTCCGGATGGAAAACCGACGAGACCTAAAATTCATCTACCTGATGTTCGGGTATAAGGTAGGGTTGAGTGTGCTGAGCCATCTGCTCTAACATAGACCGCTCTAATCACAAGATGCAAGACGTTAATAGGAAAATTGGGGGTGAAGGAATTAAATTCTGTAGCTGGAATGTTAAGGGAATTAATGAACCAATCAAGAGAGGTAAAGTATTAGCTCATTTAAAATCACTTAAAGCAGATATAATATTTCTCCAGGAAACACATCTTAAAAAGGAAGCACAACATAGATTGAAAGCAAAATGGATTGCTAAAGCGTATCACTCCTCATTTTCACATAAATCTACAGGGGTTGCAATATTAATTCGTAAAGGTATACCCTTTAAACATATATCAACGATAGAAGATATCGAAGGCATGGGGCGGTCCCTGGGGGGCAGGCCACTCCTTGGATCATCCCCCTCGCCGATTGAGGGACAGGGGCGTTGGTCTGCCACGGGGTTTCCTGACGACGCTGTCAGGGGTGCTCTCTTCTGCTACGGGGTTTCCCGACGACGCTGTCAGGGGTTCTCTCGAGGGTGTTGTGGTGTGTACTCTGACAGTTGGAATAAAAAGCTTCTCTTGAATCCGCCTGGCGTCTGGCCTTTTCCTGACCTTGACCAGGCCACTACACTGGTGACCCCGCGTCGTTCATCACGCATCGTGATGGATAATAACGCTGTTGCGCTGAAGCTCCCAACTCTGTGGACCGAAGAACCCGAAACCTGGTTCCAGCAGGCAGAGGCACAGTTTGCTGTGAGAGGTATTACGCAGGATGAGACTAAGTACTATTACGTGTTTGGCTCGCTTGACCAACTAACTGCGAGGCGAGTTAAGCCTTTCCTCAGGGCCCCCCCGGTAACAAATAAATATACTGGCCTTAAAGAATTTCTCATCAGGAGGTTTGGCCTGGGTGACGCCGAGCGGGCAGCTCGCATTTTCAGAATGGACGGCCTGGGCGACCGCCGGCCGTCTGCCCTCCTGGAAGACATGCTCACCCTAATGGGGGACCATGAGCCGTGCTTTCTGTTTAAATATGCCTACCTGCAGCAGCTGCCTCCCGACATTCGCATGCAGCTCGCCAGGGATCCATTTACCGACAAGCAAGCGCTGTTGTTATCAAAACAAAAAGGGGGCCTAAATATGCCCACCTTTAAATATTATTATTGGGCAGGGCAGCTGAGAACCGTGACAGCATGGTTAACGAACGACGAGGAAACGGGATGGGTGAAAATTGAACAAAATGCATGTCCTAGTATTGCCCCGGCTGGGCTCCCATTTCTAACTCAAGTAAATTGGAAGAAATTAAAAGTAGATAACGATTAGATTAAATTCACGATGAAAACGTGGTTAGCTATCAGAAAGCAATTAAATCTTTTTAATTCGATATCTAGAGCAATGAAGATAGCTGCTAGTCCCAATTTTATACCCAGCAAAATTGATAAGGGATTTAGAAACTGGGCAGATAAAGGGCTTATTACTGTGGACCAGCTTTTTTTGTGGGGGAGTCTTGAAATCTTATGAGCACTTGCAGAATGAATTTGGACTATCAGGGTCGGATTTCTTTAGGTTCCTCCAAATACGGCACTACTTACAGACACATGTAGATTGGGAGCAGATATGTAGACAACCTTCAAATTTGGAAAATACTTTCTTAATGACTATAGAGGGAGTGTTACAAAATAATTTGAAATCCCATTTATATCAAGGACTTCAAGACTATACAAAAGGAAATACTATAGAAACAAAACAGAAATGGGAATTGGAAATGAACATTATTATTACAGATGAAATATGGGAAACTCCTAAGATGGCTGCTGTTGCTGCGTAAGGGTTTGTAACAAGCTCTAGTCTGCTGGCTCAACTATTTGTCTACTGATGGCGTTCTGAGATACCTTTTCCACTCTAACTCTCCTGGTGTCAATGAACAACTTTTGGTGAATCTAAAAAGCAAGGTAAAACAACTTTAGCACTAAAAATAACTAATTACTGGACTACCTTTCTACCTTCTACTATTTCATTGAGTGGAAAAGACTACTGGCCTTACAATGGGAGAGCCAATTGCCCTCCAAAGTGTCTTGGATAACATGCAGCAAATGCAGCTCAACATGATATTACACATGGACAATAAAATTGATCCAATTGGAGCAAGCCTGATTAACATTGAAGGCTCACTTCAAACGCTTGGAGAGCAAGTAACGGAGCTTGAGCATAGAGTTAGCTCCAACGAGGATAATATAATAGACCTGGTTGGACGTGTAAAATCACTTGAAAAAGAAAACGCTGACCTGAAAATTTGGGCAGATGACGCTGAGAACAGAAGCAGACGTTCCAACTTGCGTTTCGTCGGCATCCCCGAGAGGGTCGAGTCCAAAGATATCACCGGATTCATGGGCCGTCTGATACCGCAGCTTCTCGGTGAAGCGAATTTCCCCACTCCTCTAGTGATTGAGCGCTGTCACCGTACCGGTCGCAAGGATAACTCCAGAGCCAAGGGTCCGAGGCCGATCCTGGTGAAGTTCCACTATTTCCAGGATAAGCTGAGGATAATGAAGCTCTCCCGGGAGAGAAATGTGCCCCTTGAGTACAACGGAGCTCGGGTTCATATCTACCCGGACTACAGCGCTGGTCTTGTCCAGAGACGCCGGGAGTATGATGCGGCTAAGAAGAAGCTACACGACCGTGACATCAAATACGCATTGATCTTTCCCTGCACACTGAGAGTTGTCCACGCTGGCAAGACACAGTTCTTTCGCACTCCTGATGAAGTTGAGACATTTCTTGGTGAGCTCTCCTCCATTAACTCCTCCATGGACTCTGATATAACAGCCTAATGTTGGTGGCCAGTGGCTGGTGATAGCGTTAGCACAATAATGTTGTCTGCCGATGAACGTTGTGTTTAGCTGGTTTTTGTTGTATTTTTTCTATAATTTTCCTACTCAACTTTTGATTTTGATAAAATGATGCCGGCGGCTCCTCTTGTAATTATTTAACCGCTGGACCAGCATTGATTTTTCTGTCTTATTTGCAAAGTTGTAGTTGGCATGAGAGTTGTTATGATTGATGCTGCTTTACTACTGTTGCCGTAAAAAGTGTCGCAATTGCCGTAAAACGTCGTAACACTAAGAGTTGAGTTTTCTTTTTCTATACGAAATGTAAAAGGTTGTTTGAATGGTAAAGGATTGGTCCCTATAAACAATTGATTATAATCAATTACCAATTATTTGAATTTTGAAATTTGATAAATTGACAATTAAAGGCATATGAAGTTTAATCTAGATTTTTTCTCTTTTTATTTTTATTTTTTATCAACCTGTCCCTTCACCTCCCCCCTCGACTCCATTCAAGGACCCAAGCAGTCGTTCCAGGTGCGACAAAGGTTCACCTGTATCTCCTCCAACCTCATCTACTGCATCCGCTGCTCTAGATGTCAGCTGATTTACATCGGGGAGACCAAGCGTAGGTTGGGCGATCATTTCGCCGAACACCTCCGCTCAGTCCGCAATAACCTACCTGAACTCCCGGTGGCTCAGCACTTCAACTCCCCCTCCCATTCCCAATCCGACCTCTCTGTCCTGGGTCGCCTCCATTGCCAGAGTGAACAACAGCGGAAATTGGAGGAACAGCACCTCATATTCCGTCTGGGGACCTTGCGTCCGTATGGCATTAACATTGAATTCTCCCAATTTTGCTAGCCCTTGCTGTCTCCTCCCCTTCCTTAACCCTCTAGCTGTCTCCTCCCACCCTCCCATCCGCCCGCCCTCGGGCTCCTCCTCCTCCTCCCCTTTTCCTTCTTTCTCCCCCCCCCCCACCCCCCATCAGTCTGAAGAAGGGTTTCAGCCCGAAACGTCGCCTATTCCCTTCGCTCCATAGATGCTGCTGCACCCGCTGAGTTTCCCCAGCAATTTTGTGTACCTATAACTCACCACTGTTCTATGTATGAAACTCTAAACTGGTTATCCCCCCACGCTCGAAGATGCTACCACTGGTTCCAGTGCATCTTTAAATGCATCCATCTCAATTACCCTTCTTATTTAAAACAAGACCTATTACCACACACACCCTCATATTCACTAAGACATATTCAGCAACCCTTCTTTTTTATTCCAAGAACTAACAAAGAAATTGGGAGACGTGCATTTAAATTCAAAGCTCCTTCTGACTGGAACACTCTGCCTAGTACCATAAGAACTATTAGCTCATTTCGTCTATTTAAAAATACACTTTTACCCTTCCTTATAAAACCATGTACCTGTTTCTAGTATTAGCGTCTTCGAGCTCCTTTATCTAGCTTGCTCTGTGTGTGATCATTTGGCATAACTATTGTATATGCATGGCCATTACACTTATGTATTATTGTATTGCATAGTGTAACAAGGTCTTATATTGTATTATGTCACAATATCATGAAATAATATATCATGTAATAATGTTGATAGTATGTATTAACGTACGATGTATGATAGGTGGTATATGGTATTATGCATCAACATTATGCTGTAACACATAACTATTATTATTATTGGATATGTAAAGCCAATTAACAATTGTTATAAACTATAACAAGTGGGGATGGAGGGGTTTTAGAAACATAGAAACATAGAAAGTAGGTGCGAGAGTAGACCACCAGGTCCGTCGAGCCCGCACCGCCATTCGCTCATGGCTGAACACTAAACAGACACACTTACCCACAAACAGTAGACACAAGACACAGAACACAAGACACTACCCTCCCCTTTATACCGCTATCACCCCTCTCCACCCCAAGAACCTCGTGATCTCCTGGGGGAGGCAAAAAACCGGATAAAAACCCAGGTCCAATTCGGGAAAAAAATCCGGGAAATTCCTCTCCGACCCCAATCCAGGCGATCGACACTTGTCCAGGAGATCACTCAGGTCTACTATACTAACCATACCTAGGTCCATATCCCTGCCCTCTCCCCATAGCCCCTTATCCCCTTGGCAGCTAAAAAACCATCTATTTTAGACTTAAATATATTTAACGTTTCTGCTTCCACTGCTCCCTGGGGCAGTGAATTCCATAAATTAACCACCCTCTGGGTGAAGAAGTTCTTCCTCATCTCAGTTTTAAAAGAGCCCCCCCTTATTCTGCAACTATGTCCCCTAGTTCTAGTTTCCCCGATCATTGGGAACATCCTCGGTGCATCCACCCGATCAAGGCCCCTCACGATCTTATATGTTTCAATGAGATCGCCTCTCATTCTTCTAAACTCCAAAGAGTAGAGTTCCAGCCTACTTAACCTTTCCTCATATGTCAATCCCCTCATTGCAGGAATTAATCTTGTAAACCTTCGCTGCACTGCCTCCAGGGCTAGTACATCCTTTCTTAAGTATGGACCCCAGAACTGTACACAGTATTCCAAATGTCGTCTCACTAATACTGTGTACAGCTGCAGCAAGACCTCCATGTTTTTATACTCAATCCCCCTAGCAATAAAGGCCAAAACTCCATTGGCCTTCCTGATTGCTTGCTGCACCTGCATACTAACTTTTAGTAATTCATGTACTAATACCCCTAGATCCCTTTGCGTTGCATTACAACGCAGCTCCTCCTCATTTAGAAAATAACTTGCCCTATCATTTTTTTTCCCAAAGTGAATGACTTCACATTTATTAGTATTAAATTTCATCTGCCAAGTTGTTGCCCACTCACCTAGCTTATCTATATCCTTTTGCAGACTCTTCCTATCCTCCTCATCCCCTACTTTTCCTCCCATTTTTGTATCGTCCGCAAATTTTGATATATTACACTTGGTTCCCTCCTCCAAATCATTTATATAAATTGTGAACAACTGGGGTCCCAGCACCGACCCTTGCGGAACCCCGCTAGTTACCGGTTGCCATCCCGAGTATGAACCATTTATCCCCACTCTCTGCTTCCTATTTGTTAGCCAATCCTCTACCCATGCTAATATATTACCCCCAATCCCATAATTTTTTATTTTTAGCAATAGTCTCTTATGTGGCATCTTGTCAAAAGCCTTTTGGAAGTCCAAGTATACCACATCCACCGGTTCCCCTTTATCCACCCGGGTTGTTACTTCCTCAAAGAATTCAAGCAGATTCGTTAAACAGGACTTCCCCTTCACAAAACCATGCTGGTTCTGTCCGATGAAGTCATGTTTATCCAAGTGCCCCGTTAGTGTTTCTTTAATAATTGTCTCTAACATTTTACCCACCACCGATGTTAAACTAACCGGTCTATAGTTACCCGCCTTCTGTTTACTTCCTTTTTTAAATATAGGTGTTACATTGGCCATTTTCCAATCCACTGGGACCGTTCCTGCCTCCAGGGAGTTTTGGAAAATTATCACCAATGCATCCACAATCCCCACCGCTATCTCCCTCAAGACCCTTGGATGTAATCCATCAGGCCCAGGGGATTTATCCTCCTTCAGTCTCATTAATTTCCCTAATACCACCTCCTTGGTGATTTTAATAGTATTTAGCTCCTCCATTCCTACCGCCCCCTGTTTATCCAGCGTTGGAATATTTTTTGTGTCTTCTATGGTGAAGACTGATACAAAATACTCGTTTAATGCCTTTGCCATTTCCATGTTCCCCACCAACAACTCTCCAGTCTCACCCTCCAATGGACCAACGTTCACCTTAGCCACCCTTTTTCTTTTTATATAGCTATAAAAACTCTTACTATTAGTTTTTATGTTGTTCGCTAAATTCCTTTCATAGTCTATTTTCCCCGTCTTAATTAATCTCTTAGTTATTTTTTGCTGACCTTTAAATGCTTCCCAATCCTCTACCCTCCCACTATCTCTGGCTACCTTATATGCCCTTGCCTTCAGCCGAATACTATCCTTTATAGTTTTACTGAGCCATGGCTGACTGTTCTTACCCTTACCCCTTTTTTTCTTCATAGGAATAAATTTTTCTTGAAGGTTATACAGTAGATCCTTAAACGTACACCACTGCTCATGTACCGTCTTATTCTTGAGTCTGCTATCCCAGTCAACTTTGATCAGCTCAGTCCTCATACCTTCATAATCCCCCTTATTTAGACTAAGCACCCTAGCCTGAGTTTCAACCTGCTCCCCTTCTATTTGAATATGGAATTCGACCATATTGTGGTCACTTGTTCCCAACGAGTCCCTAACTATGACATTTTTAATTAATCCTGCTTCATTACACAGGACCAGATCCAAGATTGCCTCCCCCCTTGTCGGTTCTGTGACATACTGTTCTAGGAACCCGTCTCTTGGGATTGGTGTGTGGGTAGGTGGGTCAATGAGAGCCTCTATGTATGTTATGTCTTGTGCTGTATGTTCTATGTTGGACCCCCTCGAAAACGAGATGACTGTCCATCTCAAGGGGTTATCCATGAATAAACTTGTTTCAAACTTGTTGTTTCAAAGGACATGTCTCTTGGGCCACAAGCTGACAAGCAGCCCCTCTTGGATGGAGTTCGATTGGAAAATTAAAATGAGAGTATTTAGGACCCCTCTAGTGCTGGCAAGATACAGTAACACCTCAAATTTATGCTGGAGACAATGTGGGAAGATCGGTGATCACACACATTTTTTGGGACTGTCCCAAATTGTACCAATACTGGAGAGACATCCAGGTAGAGATTAAATTAATTCTGGGAGTGGATCTACCTTTGGAACCGGCTTGTTTGTGTGCTAGGTGAGTGGGCAACAACTTGGCAGATGAAATTTAATACTAATAAATGTGAAGTCATTCACTTTGGGAAAAAAAATGATAGGGCAAGTTATTTTCTAAATGAGGAGGAGCTGCGTTGTAATGCAACGCAAAGGGATCTAGGGGTATTAGTACATGAATCACTAAAAGTTAGTATGCAGGTGCAGCAAGCAATCAGGAAGGCCAATGGAGTTTTGGCCTTTATTGCTAGGGGGATTGAGTATAAAAACACGGAGGTCTTGCTGCAGCTGTACACAGTATTAGTGAGACCACATTTGGAATACTGTGTACAGTTCTGGGGTCCATACTTAAGAAAGGATGTACTAGCCCTGGAGGCAGTGCAGCGAAGGTTTACAAGATTAATTCCTGCAATGAGGGGATTGACATATGAGGAAAGGTTAAGTAGGCTGGAACTCTACTCTTTGGAGTTTAGAAGAATGAGAGGCGATCTCATTGAAACATATAAGATCGTGAGGGGCCTTGATCGGGTGGATGCACCGAGGATGTTCCCAATGATCGGGGAAACTAGAACTAGGGGACATAGTTGCAGAATAAGGGGGGGCTCTTTTAAAACTGAGATGAGGAAGAACTTCTTCACCCAGAGGGTGGTTAATTTATGGAATTCACTGCCCCAGGGAGCAGTGGAAGCAGAAACTTTAAATATATTTAAGACTAAAATAGATGGGTTTTTAGCTGCCAAGGGGATAAGGGGCTACGGGGAGAGGGCAGGGATATGGACCTAGGTATGGTTAGTATAGTAAGACCTGAGTGATCTCCTGGACAAGTGTCGATCGCCTGGATTGGGGTCGGAGAGGAATTTCCCGGATTTTTTTCCCGAATTGGACCTGGGTTTTTATCCGGTTTTTTGCCTCCCCCAGGAGATCACGAGGTTCTTGGGGTGGAGAGGGGTGATAGCGGTATAAAGGGGAGGGTAGTGTCTTGTGTTCTGTGTCTTGTGTCTACTGTTTGTGGGTAAGTGTGTCTGTTTAGTGTTCAGCCATGAGCGAATGGCGGTGCGGGCTCGACGGACCTGGTGGTCTACTCTCGCACCTACTTTCTATGTTTCTATGTTTCTATGTTTCATATTAGGAGATACTCCAGCAGCGACAGATATTCAAAATCAGAAATATTTGCTTGGGGTGATGCTGTTGATTGCTAAAAAAGATGATAACAGTGCTATGAAAAAAGATAATGCCACTAAATATTCAACAGTGGAGGGAAAGATTGAAAAATGTATACTTGATGGAGAGTATAACTGCTAAACTCCAGTTGAGGACTGATGCCTTTAATATTATATGGAAACCGGTACTAATACAAATGCCAAGAATGATTAAAGATATGAATTGATGAGCTTGCTCTGGTGCCTGTGAATAAGATGCTTTTATGATAGAATGTTAAGAGGATTTGATGCGATGCTTATAGAGGTTAGGTGATTTGTATTTTGTCATTTTGCGATTGTCATTTGTGTGTTTCTTTGTTTTGCATGTATGTGTATTTTGTTATGTCAATAAATGTTGAGTTCAAAAACTGCCTACCCTGACTAAAATTATAAAATGGTAATTATTAAATATAAATAGTAAAGGCACGGGAGAATTATGCCTACCTAAGAGATCGATCTCTCAGGTATGTGCAGCTCACGTACTGTCGACGCTGTTTCAAGCTGTCAATGACAACGGTCTATAAAGGCAGCTGAAATTCTGCCTTTGCACCGTGGACTGCGTGCCAGTGCTGCGCAGCAGCCTACTGCGCATGCGCAGAGCAAGTTTCTTGGCGGATTTTTCAAACATAGATAGTAATTATCTTAAGAGTAAAGTCCAAAATAATTAAAAATGGCAGACCAACGCCGGAACTTAAAGAACTTCAACAGCGCAAAGGAACAAAAATAATTAGAACATTTAAAACAGCTTGGTACAACAGGAAAGAATGGCTATGCGGTTGTATTTCAACAAATAGACTGTTTTGTTTCCCGTGCCTGTTATTTTCTGTATCTAGTGGGACTGTATGGGTAGCAGATGGATACAGTGATTTAAATAATTTGCCTAATGCTTTCAACAAGCACAAGAGATCTGCTGTGCATTGTGAAAGCCAAAGAGCATTGAAGACATTTGGGTTGACACGGATCGACTGGCTCATAGATAAGCAGAATAAACTTAGCATCGCTATTCCCAATGAAAAAGTTAAGGAGAACAGAGAGATACTAAAAAAGTTAATATGTGTTACTTGCTTTTTGATCAGACAAGAACTTGCTTTTCGCGCTGATAATGAAAACAAAGAATCACTAAATCGTGGAAACTATATTGTTACTGAAATATACAGCAAATTTGATGAAAAATTGGCACATCAGTTACATAATTCATCTATATTTTTCTGGCATTTCTAACAATATACAAAATGACTTGATTGAAGCAGTAGGCACAGTTGTAGAAAATAATATTAAAGAAGAGATCGCAAAAGCCCCATTCATTGCCATAGAAGTGGATGAATCCAGATTCATCACCAGATAAAAGCTGTCCAGGGTCACCAGATAAATACTGTCCAGGGTCTGACCTCCCCAGAGGAGCATGGGTGAGGTTCAACAAACTTGGTACTGGAATTGGGCATTTCAATGCCAGCATGTGGAGATGAGGGCTCCGCAGAGCCCAGCCTGTGAACGCGGAGCAGAACAACTGACAGCAAACCATGTCATCTCTGGGTGCCCACTCTACCACCCACCAAATGGAGCTCAGGGTGTTACGGACCTCCTGGACTTTAGTTGGCCATCTAGTGGTTATTCTGTGTAACGTCTTGGTTGGCCATCTAGTGATTACCTTTGTGAAACGTTCTGGGTGGCCATCCTTTTAAGTTATTTTCTTCTACTGTCGGTTTGGTAGACAAAATCCAGTGCCATCCTCATCTCTGTCAATCCCTAACGCAGCATTGTCTGTAAATTGTATTATTCGTCTCAATATGTTTCTTAGTTTCAGTATATTTATGCGATGAAGCATTCTCAGTTATTGTTGCAGCATGCAGCTAGGATAGTTTGTTAGCAATGTTAGCTTATTAGTGATGTTAACATGTTAGCAGCCATATTAGTTTGCTAGTGTGATTGTGCTAGCAAAGTATATTATTTCAATGTTCATGCACTCATTATTAAGTGTATGTTTTCTGCTTTGCAGTTTCACACTTTATTCCATTAAACTCTCAAAATACACAACTGCCTGTTCCTTTGGAGGGAGATGGAAGGAGTGTTTAACTTGACTGAATAGCTGAGCAGCCTGTGTTCAGTGAAGGCAGCACACAGGGCCTGGCAGACATTGACGCAGAGACAACAGCCTGGCTGCTCAACACCCGGCTTGAGATCTAACTATTCCTTTGGTTTAAGTTTCATTCGCAAGACGAAGAAGAAGAATTCACTGATATTTCAAATACAGCTCAGTATTCTACAGTATTAAGGTATATTAGACCAAGTGCAGACCCGTTGGGTCTGCTCCCCCAACGCAGCCGTTCCCTAACCGTAGCCCCCACGGGAGACGTGGTCCTCCAACTCAAGCCATTCCCGAACATAAGATTCCAGCACTCAGCAGTGCGGCTGTTTTTAAATAGCGTCTTTGAGACGAGGGGCGGGCGCCAGCAGCCGTTATGGTCGTGAGGTGACAAAATGAGTGAGTGGGGAGTGGGGGGGAGAAGGATTTTATTAAAAATGTGTACATAAACACGACAAAATTTAATGAGGAGTGTATCCTTGGAATGAAAAGTGAAATCTCTACCGAAATGGAAAAAATCTCGGCTTTTCTGGGTCTGGTGTTGGCGTAGCAACGAATCAAAGTCAGGCAGAAACACACACACACACACACACACACACACACAGCCAGCCAGCCAGCCACAGAGTTTTAATATTATATAGATATTGGACTCCGAAATCAAAGAAGTTTTCTTAGGCTTTGACAAACTTAAGGACAGAACTGCTACGAGTGTAACAGAATGCATATTCAAGAATTTAGTCAAATATACTTGTGCTGAAAAACTTGTAGCACAGACATACGATGGAGCAATGGTAATGGCATCAAAATTAAATGGTGTTCAAGCTAAAGTAAGAGAAAAGGCACCATCAGCTTTATTTACCCACTGCTATGTGTTGTATCTATGTAAGACTGTCCTTACAGTCACCATAAGAGGGCTCTGCCCCTATATGTATGTTTTTCTCTGAATCAGTCAGGCAGCCATTTTGGCTTGAATACACCCACTTATTGGCACGGCACAACGAGTCGATATTGAGTTATTATCCGTCAAACACAACATCTGGCGACGAGGATGGCTAGTTTAACTCTCGCTGCCCCATCCCCATTCTTAGAAAGTCCAGGAGAGCCTCCTGTACCATGGACACGATGGTTCGAAAGTTTCACCAAGCGGCCTGGACGGCGTGGCCATATCGGACGCTCGCCGCCGAGCGATCCTGCTGCATTGCCTCGGAACGGAGGGACAGCGGATCTTCGCACAGTTTGACAGTGCTGCAACGAGTAAGTACAGTGATGCTGTTACTGCACTTGGCAAATATTTTGGCCCAAAGACAAGTGTGATGATAGAGAGATACCATTTTCGTCAACGTTCACAGAGATATGGCGAACCAGTGAAGCAATTTGTTTCTTTCATTGATAGAACTAGCTGCAAAGTGCAATTTTGGGGCACCGACTGATGAGTTGGTGAGAGACCAGCTGATAGAAAAGACTTATATCCCGCGGATCAGAGAGCGCGTTCTAATGGAGGATGACGATCTCAAACTCGAAAAGGCACAAGAATTAGCCGTGCAAATTGAAAGTGCGATGCATGATGCCAAGGTGCTCAAACAACATTCGATGGCAAGCACTGAGGAAGCATCTGGTCATTCATCTCACCAGAAGAACACAGCGCCAGTGCAGGGCATTCAGAAACAGTCAAAAAACAATTGCGCAAACAAGCAGTGTCCGAATTGTGGCCGGACACACGCTCCCAAGGAATGTCCAGCTTACATTAAACGGTGCAATGCGAGTTCAAAGCTGAATCACTTTGCGAAAGTCTGCCGGTCGTTGAAAAAGAAAGCGTCATCTGTCGGCATTGTAGACGATGAATCTCCGGGTGTACACAATGTATACTCCATAAAGGCCAGGATGTTCGGTCAACAGGTGCTTTCAAAGACTGCATGGTCGAGAATGCTGGGACCTCAGTATCGCTTCTCACCCGCTACACCCGCCAGAACCTCATGGACATCGGTGACCAGCATCAGACATCTGTTTCGAATGTCTTTCATCACACGCATAACACTCCAGACGACTATGGACTCCGGTAAGAGCAGGGGAGGGGGCCTCTGTATCTACGTGCATGAGAACTGGTGCAACAACGGGACAATCATAGACAAACATTGTTCCCCTGACCTTGAGTACATGTCTGTAAGATGCCGGCCTTTTTTTCTACCGAGAGAACTAACAGTAGTGATTGTCACGGCTGTGTATATTCCACCCGACGCCAATGTAAACACGGCGCTCTCTCTCCTGCTGAACACCATTACCGAAAAGCAGCGGGCCCACCCCGAAGGTGTTCACATAATTGCAGGGGACTTTAATAAGGCCAACTTGAAGACTGTACTGCCGAAATTTTATCAACATGTCAAGTGTTCTACTAGAGGGGAGAACACGCTGGATCATGTCTACACCAATATTAAGCACGTATAGAGCCATTCCCCTCCCCCAACTTGGCCAGTCAGATCATCTCTCCCTCCTGCTCTCCCCAGCCTACACCCCCCTCAGACGCAGTGCCAGGCCCACCATAAAGTCTGTTACAACCTGGCCGGAAAATGCACTCTCCAAACTACAGGACTGCTTTATACAGACAAACTGGGACATATTCGAACACCAGGATCTGGAAACTTTCACAGGAACGGTACTGGACTATATCAAGTTCTGCATCGGAAACGTGACTGTGGACAAAAACATTCGGGTTTTCCCAAACCAGAAACCCTGGATGTCCAGCCAGGTCCGCACACTCCTTCAGGTCAGGTGACAGAGCTCTGTACAGGGCTGCTCGAGCCGATCTGGAAAGTGGAATAAAAAAAGCCAAGGCGGACCATAAGAGGAGCATAGAGTCCCACCTGTCCAGCAATAATACACGGGAGGTATGGCGGGGCATACGACATCACAAACTACAGAGGCTATGCCACAACGACAGAAGACCTGAGTGCGCCGCTGGCAGAGAAGCTAAATTGCTTCTTTTCCCGCTTTGAAACATCACAACAGCAGCACCCATCTGCTACAGCCCTGCTCCCACCCTCACCTGGCTCCTGTACTACTCCACTCACTGTAAGGGAGAACGATGTCAGACGGGTGCTCCTGGCAGTGAACCCCAAGAAGGCTGCCGGCCCGGATGGAGTGCCTGGTAGGGTGCTTAAAGCGTGTGCCCACCAGCTCACCGGCATCTTCACCAGAATCTTCAACCTCTCCCTGGACCAGGCAGTTATTCCCATCACCAGCCTAAATGATTACCGTCCCGTGGCCCTCACTCCGGTAATCACGAAGTGCTTCGAGAGATTGGTCCTCCAGCACATCAAGGACTATCTCCCTCCAGACTTCGACCCCCACCAATTCGCCTATCGCCCAAACAGATCCACAGAAGACGCCATCACCGTAGCTCTCCACTCTGTGCTGAGCCACCTGGAGCAGGGGCAGAGCTACGTCCGGATGCTCTTTGTGGATTACAGCTCAGCTTTCAATACTATCATTCCGCACATTCTCATCGACAAACTGGTCACTCTCGGCCTCCCCACTCTCACATGTGCCTGGATAAAGGACTTCCTCACCAACCGGCCCCAGACTGTGAGACTCGGCCCCCACCTCTCCTCCACTCGCATGTTGAGTACCGGCTCCCCACAGGGCAGTGTGCTAAGCCCCCTCCTATACTGTCTCTACACCCATGACTGTAGTCCGGCCCACAACAACAACCGCATCGTCAAGTTTGCTGACGACACTACAGTAGTCGGACTCATCTCAAGGGGAGACGAGGCAGCCTATAGAGAGGAAGTCCTGAAGTTGACAGCCTGGTGCTCAGAAAACAACTTGGCTCTGAACACCAAGAAAATAAAAGAGCTCATTGTCGACTTCAGGAGGCACAGCACCGACTTAGCCCCCCTATACATCAACGGCGAGTGTGTGGAGAGGGTCTACACCTTCCGGTTTCTCGGCGTCCTCATCTCCGCTGACATCTCCTGGACAGACAACATCACAGCGGTCATCAAGAAGGCTCAGCAGCGGCTGCACTTCCTGAGGGTCCTCAGGAAGCACAACCTGGACTCCAACCTGCTGCTGACCTTCTACCGCTCGTCCATTGAGAGCCTGCTGACATACTGCATTACAGCATGGTACGGCAGCTGCACCATGGCAGACAGGGAGAGACTTCAGAGGGTAGTTAGGGCAGCACAGAAGATCATTGGCTGCCCTCTCCCCTCCCTGATGGACATTTACACCCCCCGCTGCCTCAGCAGGGCGAAGAACATCATCAAGGACAGCTCCCATCCTGCATTTGGCCTGTTCGACCTGCTGCCCTCAGGGAGGCGCTATAGGTGCATCAGAACAAGGACAAATATACTCAAGAACAGTTGCTTTCCAAAAGCCATAACCTCTCTGAACTCACACATGCACTGACTTCACAGCCTAACCCCCGGACTTCCATCTATCCACCTACTGTAATTTGTACTGTAACTGTAATTTTTAATATGTGCAATAACCCATACTGTGTATATAGGAATCCTATTTATTCACTCTATTCACCCATTGTCTTTTTATAGATATGTATATAGCGCCGCAGAACTGTGCACCTTATCCACCCCCCCCCCCCCTTTGTTTTGTTTTTGTTTTTTGAACTAATCACATTTCTGCACTGAGTACGAGCTGCTTTTAATCTCATTGTACATGTGTATAGTGACAATAAAATGGCATTCTATTCTATTCTATTCTATAAATGTTTCTATTTTGAGTGTAGACCTCTACAATAGGTCTTTTTCGGACTACCTACTTGTTACCCCGAGGGACACTCTTCGATCTTATGATGGTTCAACCCGACCCACTGTAGGGCTACTTTATGCTGTGTGCCGAGAAGCGTTTTCATTCAAGTTTGTTACCCCATTCACGGAACTACCTGAATTTTTAACATATTGTGTAAAAATATTATATAAATCATACCTGAAACTCGTCAAGACCAAAACCTGCACATTTTGTTTAAATATGAGAAAAACTTCAAATTTTCCGAGTAGTAATTGTCCAATCAATGCACGTTTGCATTGAGGTCGGACGCAAATTGACCAATCCCGCGCTTTGTTTCATGGTCGCTAGGCAGCGAGGACCCTGGGATCATGGCTGCCTCCTAATTACATCAATAGCAATAGCAAGGTTTCCAAGGAATAAAGGTAATGCTCACCTTGTTGATAATTTTGTTTTTCAATTGATTTATCTTTATAAAGTTATGATGTGAACTGTTAAATAAAAATGATAAATAACAAATATAGAACTAGGGTTAGGGTCAAGGTCAGTCGGTCGGTCGGTTGGTCGGGCTTGTCGGTAGGCCGATGGATGCTGCGGAGGATCGGTAGGGCTGTCGGGCCGCTGGTGGGTGGTAACAGTGGCCGAGCCGCCAGTAGGTCATGAGAGTGACCGGACCGCTGTTGGATGGTGAGTGTGGTTGGGCCACCAGTGGGTGCTGCAAGTGGTCGGTTGGGCTGTCGGTAGGCCGGTGTTGCAGCGAGCGAGCGAGCGGTCTGAGTCGGCGCTATGGGGGGTGCTGAAAGCAGCCTGGGTGGCATGCAGGACAGTGCTGCTCCCCACCATCATCACCACGATGATCCAGAAGGGCATGCTGGCCGAGGTGGAAGCGCTGTGGGGCCACAGGTATGGAGCCCGCAGTCGGTCCCGAAGCGGCTCCAGCTCCAGCCGTGGGCAGCTCTGGAAGGGGGCGTGTTAGGGTTAGGCATTTTCCTGTCAGTGGAAGATGCCTTAGCCTTACCCTAGCCTGGCACTGCCCCAGTCCCACTATGGCCGTGACCCCCACTCTGCACACTGGCAGTCAGTGGGGTTCAGTAAATGGGGGAACCCACAGGAACATCCCTCACCCATTAATAAAGTGGGTTCAGGAGGCGGACCTCTGAATACATATACATATATATATACATATATATATACATATATATATACATACATATATATATATACATACATATATATACATACATATATATATACATACATATATATATACATATATATATACATATACATATATATACATACATATATATATACATACATAGATATATACAAACATATATATATACACATATATAGATACATATATATATAGATACATATATATATAGATACATATATATATATATATATATATATATATAGATACATATATATATAGATAGATACATATAGATAGATACATATATATATAGATACATATATATAGATACATATATATATACATACATATATATATATACATACATATATATATATATATATACATATATATATACATACATATATATACATACATATATATATATACATACATATATATATATACATACATATATATATACATACATATATATATATACATACATATATATATATATATATATATATATATATATATATACAGTGGCTTGCAAAAGTTTTCATACCCCTTGAACTTTTCCACATTTTGTCACGTTACAACCACAAACGTAAATGTATTTCATTGGGATTTTATGTGATAGACCAACACAAAGTGGCGCATAATTGTGAAGTGGAAGGAAAATTATAACAAATTTTTTAACAATTAAAAAACTGAAAAGTGTGGCGTGCAAAAGTATTCAGCCCCCTTTACTCTGATACCCCTAAATAAAATCCAGTGCAACCAATTGCCTTCAGAAGTCACCTAATTAGTAAATAGAGTCCACTTGTGTGTAATCTAATCTCAGTATAAATACAGCTGTTCTGTGAAGGCCTCAGAGGTTTGTTAGAGAACATTAGTGAACAAACAGCATCATGAAGCCCAAGGAACACATCAGACAGGTCAGGGATAAAGTTGTGGAGAAGTTTAAAGCAGGGTTAGGTTATAAAAAAATATCCCAAGCTTTGAACATCTCACGGAGCACTGTTCAATCCATCATCCGAAAATGGAAAGAGTATGGCACAACTGCAAACCTACCAAGACATGGCCGTCCACCTAAACTGACAGGCCGGGCAAGGAGAGCATTGATCAGAGAAGCAGCCAAGATCCACAGCTCAGGTGGGAGAATCTGTCCACAGGACAACTATTAGTCGTGCACTCCACAAATCGGGCCTTTATGGAAGAGTGGCAAGAAGAAAGCCATTGTTGAAAAAAAGCCATAAGAAGTCCCGTTTGCCACAAGCCATGTGGGGGACACAGCAAACATGTGGAGGAAGGTGCTCTGGTCAGATGAGACCAAAATTGAAGTTTTTGGCCTGAATGCAAAACGCTATGTGTCGGAAAACTAACACTGCACATCACCCTGAACACACCATCCCCACTGTGAAACATGGTGGTGGCAGCATCATGCTGTGGGGATGCTTTTCTTCAGCAGGGACAGGGAAGCTGGTCAGAGTTGATGGGTAGATGGATGGAGCCAAATACAGGGCAATCTTGGAAGAAAACCTGTTAGAGTCTGCAAAAGACTTGAGACTGGGGCGGAGGTTCACCTTCCAGCAGGACAACGACCCTAAACATACAGCCAGAGCTACAATGGAATGGTTTAGATCAAAGCATATTCATGTGTTAGAATGGCCCAGTCAAAGTCCAGACCTAAATCCAATTGAGAATCTCTGGCAAGACTTGAAAATTGCTGTTCACAGACGCTCTCCATCCAATCTGACTGAGCTTGAGCTATTTTGCAAAGAAGAATGGGCAAAAATTTCAGTCTCTAGGTGTGCAAAGCTGGTAGAGACATACCCCAAAAGACTTGCAACTGTAATTGCAGCGAAAGGTGGTTCTACAAAATATTGACTCAGGGGGGCTGAATACTTTTGCACGTCACACTTTCCAGTTTTTTTATTTGTAAAAAAATTTGAAAACCATGTATCATTTTCCTTCCACTTCACAATTATGTACTACTTTGTGTTGGTCTATCACATAAAATCCCAATAAAATACATTTACGTTTGTGGTTGTAACGTGACAAAATGTGGAAAAGTTCAAGGGGTATGAAAACCTTTGCAAGCCACTGTATATATACATATATATATACATATATATATATATATATACATATATACATACATATATATATATATATACATACATACATACATATATATATATACATACATATATACATATACATACATATATATATATATATATTACTAAAAGTCTGATCTTGACCGCTTTTGGCCCACTGTGCTGCAATTTCCGAGAGGACGCCGCCAGCTACGGTCGTCATTTTTGGCCACCTTGCTCAGAGCCCCCCTCCACCTTCCGTGACCGGAGGATTTTTCCCATAAATGAAAAATCAGAGAGATATTAATGTTTTTAACAAATTCGCCATTCTCTCTGCTGCCCCCGCTGGCGGCAGGGGGAGGGACTATAAAAACCGGAAGTGTAGTGCCTCACTCAGTCTCTGCCAGACCCAAGAAGCGAGAGGATTACGGCTCTCTGAGCTGCGAATAACACTGAATGCACGTCTACTCCATGGTGAGTCCCCTCGATGTGGTTGTCAGGTGGCTGCAGCCCAATTGTTCGCCTCGCCTTTTTAAAAAAGTTTGGGTTCACAAAATGAATTTTGGTTGTCAGGTGGCTGCAGCCCAATTGTTTGCCTCGCATTTTAAAAAGTTTGTGTTCACAAAATGAATTTTGGTTGTCAGGTGGCTGCTGCCAAATTGTTTGCCTCGCCTTTTAAAAAGTTTGTGTTCACAAAATGAATTTTGGTTGTCAGGTGTCTGCTGCCAAATTGATTGCCTCGCCTTTTAAAAAGTTTGTGTCCACAAAATGAATTTTGGTTGTCAGGTGACTGCTGCCAAATTGTTTGCCTCGCCTTTTAAAAGGTTTGTGTTCACAAAATGAATTTTGGTTGTCAGGTGGCTGCTGCCAAATTATTTGCCTCGCCTTGGTTTTTAAAATAGTTGCAACAGTTTTCGGATGGATAAAACGTAAATAAATATTTTATTAGATCAGGACTGTGTTTAATTGCAAAATTGGCGCTCATTCCATGACTTCCGCTTCGTGGCAAGATGGCGCAGATGATGTCATTTCCAGTTAGCGTCAAGATGGCACTAACTGCGCCATTTCCGGTTCGTAGCAAGTTAGCGCTGACTGCAGAAGGCACAGAGTGAAGATGTCGTTGAATAATTCAAGAGAGCTTACTGCTCTGCCTATGGTGAGTGTGTTTGTTGGATGTTATTTAAAGCACGTTTTTGCTTCACCAGCAGCCGCCTCTATAGGAGGCTTTAAACGTTTGAATCATTCGGTTTACACACTGTATGTTCACCACGTTCTGAAGTTACTTGTCATTTTAGTATTGGTTGTGAGTCTGTGTGAGTGAGTCTGTCTGTCTGTGTGTGTGTGTGTGTGAGAGAGTGTCTGTGTGTGCGTTTTTGTATATGTGTGTGTATGTGTGTGTGTGTGTGTGTGTGTGTGTGTGTGTGTGTGTGTGCGTGTGTGTGTGTGTGTGTGTGTGTGTGTGTGTGTGTGAGAGCCTGTCTGTCTCTGAGTCTGTCTGTGAGTGTGAGTGTGAGTGTGTGTGTGTTTGTATTTCGTAGTTCAGAGCTTATTCGTTATGTTTAATAGCCTGATGGCTGTCAGGAAGATGATGTTCCTCAATGTGGATGTTACAGTTTTCAGTTTACAAAAGTCGGACGTGACTCCAGAAGTCGGGCATAAGTCAGTCAGTCCACAAGCTGTGATTGTCTGTCAGTCCAGAGGCCATGAGTCAGTCAGCCCCCCCCCCCTCCCCCCTGGCATCCCCACCTCAAGACGCTGCCCTCTGCCTGGCTATAGGATGCGCACCCTCCTGAAGCCGCCCCCATCCCTCGGCTGCAGGACGTTTGCCACCCCCGGGGTGGAAGATTGCAACCTTCACGTGGTCCGCCCTGTTTCGACTAATGCAATCAACTCGACGTGCACAAGCAGAAGATCAAATAGAACAAGTTGTCCTACAACTTTAGGCTGTGCACGCCGCACAAAAGAAGAAGCCACCCCCACCCCACCCCGACAGCCCCCGCCTCAAAAAAATGTTTTGCACAAATTCTTCAGTGAGTCCAGAGGATTGAGAATTACAAATTACAACCGCTCAATCTCTCTATATTAAAATTGTCTCTTTTTTTTATCAACAGCAAATAGCCATCAAGAGGCAGTGAGCAACAAGAACTTAATAATTTTCATCTTTAACATTTAAATTGTTCTTATATTTTAAGAGTAATTCACAATTTAGACTTTAATAAATCCTTTTTCCACTTTTCATGCCTGCGTGTTCTTCATCACAATGGGAACCAAATAGGCAGGAATGGCTGCTCTGTGGGAGAGCCGCTAAGAGTGCATAGGGGGAAGTTGTAGGGAGATGGACTGAATGTGTGGGGGGGAGGGGAATGGCAAGGAGCAGAGTGGGGGGGGGGGGGGGTATGAAGGGAGGAGGGGTGACAATGAACTGCCAGCATACCAGGCATGAGTGACTGCACTGCCAGCCCACCAGCCGTGAGTAAGTGAACTGCCAGCCCACCAGCTGTAAGTGACAGAACTGCCAGCCCAACAGCCGTAAGTGACTGAACTGCCAGCCCAATAATCCATTCAGTCCACCCTCTCCCCCTTCTCTCTCACAGTCTGTCACCAGTTTTGGGCAGAATTTCTGGCAGTTTCTCATACTGCCAGCCTGACAGGTCCGAGTGACTGTACTGCCAGGCCTCAGTGACTGAGCTGCCAGCCCAAGCATCCATTCGACCCACAATGTCTATACTAGCCCTCTGGAAACTAGTACCTTCGGCCCACAACACCCATACTAGCGCAACAGAAAGCCCCCCCACTGGCGCGCAATATTGGAATTGGTTGAGGGCTGGAATATTGCGTTGGGTGACCAGCCCTCCCGTGTGATGCTGGGACCCAACGGGTCCCACTTAGTCTAGTACATATATATATACATATACACACACACATATATACATATACACACATACACAGCGGAAAGCTGTGAAAGAACCACCGTGGCCTAAAAATCCATCAGGCAAGAATGAAATGCTCGGAGAAGGAGGTGCAGCGCACAGGCCTTGAACCTGGTGAGACGCAGGAGGAGCCCGGCCAGGACTCACCCCACAGAGCCCAGTCCCTCCACGCACTAGAGTCTCCCAACCCCTGCATAGTCCCACAGCAACGGTTTGAGTGGCCCCCAGCCAGCAACCGGAATGAATGGCTGCAGTTTGACAAAGATGTGACCAACATCATTCAAGCCACAGCCAAAGGAGATATAGATTGCCGACTCCAAACAATGACTGCCATCATAGTCAGTTATGCATCGGAAATATTTGGCCATCGCGAGAAAGGTAACATCAAGCCCACCACCTAGACCAGGGGCGGGGAACCTGCGGCTTTCTAGGCCATTAAGTGCGGCCTTTTGAATGAATCCAAATTTTGTAGAACAAATCCTTTTATTTTTATTATATGTTTTTGTTCGTCTTTTATTATTTTTATTTTAATCTTAAAATGAATGTATTTAAAATACCAAAGAGTTAAATAAAATTCAACAAAATAATCCTTCCCGACTGATGGCCACAATTAAAACATTAGTAAGTGATGAGGGCTATTTTAACAAAATAATGTACATTTTGAAGTATATCTAGTTGAAGTTTCTTGGATGCGGCCTTATTAGATTACAGCTAACTTGATGCGGCATTCCAACATGAAAACGTTCCCCACCCGACCGACACCATGAACTGCAGGGCCACCAACTGCTGCTGGAGCTTCGAACCCTCAAAAACCAGTGCAAGACATCTACCGAAGAGGAGAAGCAAGCTTTGGCCGACCTACGAAACATCCTAAGGAAAAGGCTTATGACCCTCTGCAGAGCAGAGTGATACAGGAGAAGAGGAAGAGAGAGAGCTAGGGAGCGAGCTGCGTTCATTTCCAATCCCTTTGTCTTTACCAGGCGATTACTTGGGGACAAGTGCAGTGGCCGCCTCATGTGCTCAACAGGTGAAGTAAATCGCTTCCTCCATGACCCCCTGAGTGATCCAATGAGGGAACAGGAGCTCGAACCCAACCAAGCTCTCATCAGCCCAGGCCCCCCCCAACAACAGAGTTCAATCTGAGGGAGCCGAGTCTGAAGGAGGTCATCAAGGCGGCACGCTCAGCCTCTGCTCCAGGCCCTAGTGGCGTACCATACATAGTGTACAAGCGCTACCCAGAGCTCCTTCGACACCTATAGAAGATCTTGAAGGTGGTATGGCGAAGGGGGAGAGTAGCTGACCAGTGGAGGTGCGCTGAGGGAGTTTGGATCCCGAAAGAGGAAAACTCAAAGAACATCAATCAGTTCCGGTCAATCTCACTGCTGAGCATCGAAGGGAAGGTGTTTTCCCAGCATTGTCTCCTGGAGATTAACTGAGTTTCTCAAAAACAGCTACATCGACCCCCCCAGTGCAGAAGGGTGGGATTCCAGGAGTTCCTAGCTGCTTGGAGCACACTGGAGTAGTCACGCAGCTCATTAGAGAAGCACATGAAAACAGAGGCGACCTAGTTGTTCTGTGGTTGGACCTTGCCAATGCCTACGGGTCCATACCGCACCAACTGGTTGAGGTTGCACTACACCGACACCATGTTCTCAGCAAGATCAAGGTCCTGATCCTGGATTATTACCATAATTTCAGGCTGAGGGTGACTTCTGGGTTAGAAACATCAGACTGGCATCAGCTTGGAAAAGGAATGACGGGCTGCACCATTTCTGTTATTCTTTTTTGCTCTTGCCATGAACATGGTGGCCAAGTCAGCCGAGGTGGAATGCAGAGGCCCCCTAACCAAGTCTGGTGCACGACACCTAGCTGACGACCTGACCTCAACGACCAACACCACAGCAGTCATCAAAAGAGCACAGCAGCGGCTCCACCCCCTCCGGAGACTCAGGAAAACAGGTCTCCCTACTGTTCACCTAACCAGAGATGGAACACGCTGTCACAACATGGAGGGGACCGGGGCCAGGGGGGACACAATTTCTTGGCGGCCGCGCGCGCATGCGCACACTCAAACACACACGCGAGGCATCGGAAGCTTCAACCGTGCGCCTCTGTGAACGGTAATTAGCTCAGGATTCTTCCAGTTTCCAGCCCCGCGACGTGGATGTCTCTACTCGTTCGAATGAGTCAATTACTGCAGTTCTTTTTTTTTTTTTGAAAATATTTTTTATTGGAGATAGGTACATAACCTATTACATCATTACAGTCTTACATTTTTAAATTGATAATATTGTCAATTATTATTACATTGTCTCCAATACCTTTTGCCTTTTTTTTTTTTAAACTAGATAGAACTAAAGAGATAGGTGAAGTAAAGAAAGATAAGAAAGATAAGAAAAACAAAAAAAAAAAAAACAAAAAAAAAAAGTAAAAAGATAGTTAAAGAAGAATGGAAAAATTTATTAAAATAAAAAACTTAATTCGAGATATATTCGTACATTTCAAAGTATAGCATTTCATCCATTCTTTAGCCCGAGTGCTAGTCAGGTTCCTGTGCTGAACTATTCTGACCCTTTAAGTAATCAATAAAAGGAGACTGTTCCAACGAATAATTCCTGTTTGTCCAACAGGGAGAATCTGATTCTTTCCACGTTTAAGGTCTCCGTCATTTCTATAATCCACATTTTGATTGTGGGGGCCGTAGGGCCTTTCCAAAATTTTAGAATTAATTTTTTTCCTGTTATTAAACTATAATCAATAAAGTTTCTTTGTGTTGTTCTAAATGTTTGATTTAATTCTAATATTCCGAGTATTATTAATTTTGGATCTGGGTCCAATTGTGTGTTGGTTACTTTAGATATTATACTGAAAATATTTACCCAGAATTTTTTAATTTTTATACAGTTTGTAAACATATGAGATAATGTAGCTTCTAAATGTTGACATTTATCACATATAGGTGAGATATGTTGAAAAATTTTATGTAGTTTTGTTTTTGAATAATGTAACCTATGTATTACTTTAAATTGTATTAGAGAATGTCTGGCGTTTAGTGAACACTGATGTATGTGTTGCAAACTTTCTTCCCAAGTATCTTTCGTTATTACTTGATTTAATTCTTTTTCCCATGTTTGTCTGTGTAAGTCTGTCGAAGGAATGTCACTGTCTAATAAGGTATTATATATATAAGATATTAATTTTTCTGTATTAGGATGTTTGTTCCAACATTCATCAAGAATTTATGAATTTCTAATTCGAAAATTTTGAGAGTTCGATTTTACATAATCTCTAAGTTGAAGATATCTGAAATAATCATTTCCTCGAAGTCCATAAGTCTGTTGCAACTCCTGAAATGTCAGAAAAGTGCCTTCCTTGTAAAGTTGTCCCATATTTTTAATTCCATCATTCTTCCATTGTGTAAAACCCCCGTCCAACCATGAAGGCTTAAACAAAGGATTATTCACAATTGGAAGAAAAAGTGATAAATTATCAAATTTTAATGTCCTTTTTAATTGTTTCCAAATTCGTATAGCACTAAATATTATAGGGTTTTCCCTATAAATTTTTTTGTTTAATTTAGACGTAGCAAATAATATCGAACCGATATCAAAAGGTAAACAATCTTCCTTTTCCATTTTTAACCAGTCTGGTTGATGATCTATTTCTTCCAACCAGAAATTCATATTTTTGATATTAACTGCCCAGAAATAAAACAAAAAATTAGGTAAAACCAAGCCTCCATTTATTTTTGATTTACACAAGTGTCTTTTGTTTATCCTATGATTCTTATAATCCCAGATAAAATCATTAACAATAGAGTCCAATTTAAAAAAAAACGTTTTTTGCCAGATATATCGGAATTGTCTGAAAAAGGTATAATATTTGCGGTAAAAAAATCATTTTTATGGCATTAATTTTGCCAACCATTGAGATAGGAAGTGTTTTCCAGTATTGAATATTCTTATGTAGTTTGTTCAGTAATGGGGGGAAATTTGCTTTAAATAATGATGTATATATCTTAGTTACATAAATACCTAGATATTTAAATTTTTCATTTACTATTTTAAATGGAAATTGTTGTATTATCTGTTTGTTATGTTCCCTTATTGGCATAATTTCACTTTTATTCCAATTTATTCTGTATCCTGAAAGTGAACCAAATTGGGTTATTAGCTTTAATAAGTTTGGAATACTAATTTCTGGTTTTGTAATGTAAATTAATACATCATCTGCGTATAGAGAAATTTTATTCACTGTGTCCTTTGTGTTATACCCATGTATTTCCGGATGCCCCCTAACTCTTTCTGCCAGTGGCTCAATAGCGAGCGCAAATAATAATGGAGATAACGGGCATCCTTGTCTACAACCTCTAGATAGGCTAAATTTAGATGACAACCTTTGGTTTGTAAATATTCTAGCCGTGGGATTTGTATATAACAGTTTTATCCATGTACAGAATTTCTCCCCTAGCTGCATCTTTTCCATCACCGAAAATAAATAAGACCATTCGACCTGATCAAATGCTTTTTCAGCGTCAAGTGAGATTATTGCTAGATCTTCATTAATAATTCTCTTGGAATATATAATATTGAATAATCTTCTTAAATTATAATATGAGTACCGTTTCTGAATAAAGCCTGTTTGGTCAGGGTGTATTAATTTATTCATCACTGTACTTAATCTATGCGCTAGTATTTTAGTTAATATTTTCTGATCTGTATTTAAAAGTGCAATTGCTCTGTATGATCCCGGGTCTTCCGGATCTTTATCAGCTTTAGGAATAAGTGTTATTATAGATTCATTTAAAGTGTCTGGAAGTTTCTGTTGAGTATAGATATACTCATACAGTCTTTGTAAACGTGGGCAAAGCAAATCATAAAATGTTTTGTAAAATTCGGAGCCTAAACCATCTGGTCCTACTGCTTTACCATTTTTTAAAGAGCCAATAGACTCCTCAATATCCTTTATCGTAATCTCCCTTTCTAATAATTCTCTATCGTTTGAATCTAAACCTTTTAAATTACATTTTATTAAAAAATCTGCTATTCCTTCTGATTGTGCTACGGTTTTAGTTGAATAAAGGTTATGATAGTATTGGAGAAATCTATCATTTATGTCCTTGGGCATTTTTAATAATTCTCCTGTCTCTGTTCTAATTTTATGAATTATTTTTTCCCCTTCCATTTTTCGTAACTGACGTGCTAATAATTTTTGTGGTTTGTCTCCAAATTCAAAATGTAGTTGTTTGGTTTTTTGATAAAGTTTTATTACTTGTTCTGAATACATTTTATTTAATTTATATTTCAATACAGCAATTTTATTATGTTTTAAAGTAGATGGCATTCTCGCATTTTCTATATCTAGTTGCTTGATTTCACTTTCCAATGTTTGTTGCTTAATCCTATTCTCTTTATTATAAAATGCTTGAGCAGAAATTAATGTACCTCGAACATAAGCTTTGAACGTTTCCCACATAAGAGAAGTAGGTGTGTCAGGGTTGTCATTTACCTCAAAAAATATTTGAATCTGTTTAATAATATATTCCTGGCATGATCTTTCGTTCAAAATTTGTGGGTTAAATCTCCAATATGCTTGTTTCTCGGACATTCCATTTAATTTAATCATGAATGTTACAGGTGCATGATCTGAGATTATAATGTTATGGTATTTTGAATTATAAATAAATGGGATAAACGTAGTCAACTAAAAAATAATCTATTCTTGAGTATGTTTTGTGTACTGGTGAGTAGAATGAATATTCCCGTCCAGTTGGGTTTTCTATTCTCCAGACATCCTTAATATTAGTGGTATTAATAAATGAATTTAAAAATACACTTGATTGAGATTTTACTTTTTTTTGCCTTGATGATCTATCTAAGTATGAATCTAATGTACAATTGAAGTCTCCTCCAATTATTAATTTATATTGTGTAAATTCAGGAATTTTATTAAATGTTTTATTAAAAAACGTGGGGTTATCAAAATTAGGCCCATAAACATTTAGAAGAATCACTTTTTCTCCATTTAACTCTCCAACTAATATAATATATCTACCATCAATATCCACTATTGTTGAAGAGTTCGTAAAAGGTATTCCTTTACGAATTAATATTGCAACTCCTCTGGACTTGTGGGAAAAGGAGGAATGATATGATTCAGCGATCCACTTAGCTTTAAGTCTATGTTGAGATTCCTTTTTAAGGTGTGTTTCTTGAAGAAATATTATATCTGTTTTGATTAAATTTAGATGTGCCAAAACTTTACCTCTCTTAATTGGTTCATTGATTCCCTTGACATTCCAACGACAAAATGTTATTCCCTGACCCCCTCTTGTCATGTTAACATCTTGCATATTGTTTCTAAGGTGGTCTATAACCGAGCAGAAGGTACAACACATAGAACCTGACCCTGCTCCCGAACCTCAAATAGATGAATTTAAAATCATATACGTCGCTCTTCCGAACACATCTCCTTGTATTAGTCTTATTTTTCCATTCAAACATTAAGTTATAAAAATATTTAAAGTGAAGAAAGTGATAGAGTTGGTTAGTGTAGGGTGAAAGAAAAAGAACTACATCTACAATTAGTGTAGTTAGTGATAGCCACACTAACGTGGCTAGAATTCTAAAGACTTCCGTAGCCTTTGTAAAAAAAAAAAATTCCCAGCTCCGTGCCCGAAGAAAAAAAAAAGATTATTTCTAACATTCAAATAACTTCTTTGGGAGTAACAAACTTATTTACATACCCATACATACACACACACAATATATATATATATATATATATATACCCATATGTATACATACATAAGCACGCAACCCTGCAGAAAAGTTCAAGGACAGCAAAAATTCACAACGTTATTATTCTCTACATATCATATTAATTTTTTCGCTAAATCTATAAATTTAATTTTAAATTGAAAAATAAAGAGAAAAACCGTCAAACTTTATTATGACGTAGGCTAATTTACCTCTTGCATATCTTCCTATATAATATAAGTATGTAATTCATTTCTACGTTAATCGAAGACTATTAATTATTAATCATTGTTATCAATCATATACAGTATTAACTTTTTATGAGAAATGTTAATGTTAATAATTTTAGTGGTAATATGGATATTTAATAAGTATTAGTTGTTACATATATAGTTAGATATGAATATACAGATAATAATAATGATTAGTAAACAAAAAAAAAAAAAAAATTACAAAGATCACGGTTTTATCCAATGTCCTCCGTCGATTTCGGTTTCCGAATGTCCTTAAAGCTCTTGAAAGAACTTTAAAGGTCCTTTTAGATCTGGCGGTCCTGTTAGTCCTTGACTCCTAAGAAGTAATGTAAATTCTTCAGTCTATGGTCATGTTACCGACTTCTTTGGCATATTCCAGTGCTTTTTCGTGGTCTGTAAAAAAGTGCTCCTTGGACTTGTAGGAGACTCTTAATCTTGCGGGATAAAGCAAGCTGTATCTCAAATCAGGTACATTCTTCAATATTCTTTTTGTCTCAGTGAACAGCGCTCTTTTCTTGAAGACTTCTGCCGGATAATCTCGGTAAATACTGAATCTCACACCTTCAAAGAGGAGCTGTCCGCCTCGAACAATTTTCTTCATTATATCGTCAAATTCATGATCCAGTTGCACTTTTACGATAATTTGTCTTGGATGGGCATCATCTTGTATACGACGTTGCTGCGCTCTATGAGCTCGACCAAGTGAAGGTTTGTGATCCAATTTTAAGGCTTTTTGTAATAGGTCTGCCACAAAATCCCGATTACTGCTGTTCTGTACCACAGGTTTAAAAAACACTGGACATCATGCTGGACAATATAATATAGGACAGGACACTTTCAAGCAGCTTGTCCTGTCGTATGTTATGTTGTCCACTGTCCAGCATGATGTCCAGTGTTTTTTAAATCTGTGGAAGATTAGTAATCTCCGGAGAATTTGGATAAGTGATGTTTCGGGTCGGGACCCTTCTTCAAACTTTAGACCCTTCTTTCACCCGGAACGTCACCTGCCCATGTTCTCCACAGATACTGCCTGACACGTTGAGTTACTCCAGCATTTTTTCGTAAACCAGCTTCTGTAGTTCCTTGTGTTCCAAAATGTAATGCTTTATAAATGTCCAGAGATGCTGCCTGTCCAGGGGAGTTACTCCAGCACTTTGCGTCCGTCTCCCTGGAGACCTCGTTTCCCACGCAAAGTGACATCTACCGTGCATACATTGCCAACTGTTGTTTTGGCACGGCCCATCGTTAAAATGCATCAGTCTCTGTGATATTGGAGTCAATTCTCCTCAACTGCTTGGCGTTAACGGAGAGCTCCCGAAGCAGAAGGCGTCCCGATATGAATAATGACACGTTTCACTTAACTAAACACAAGACCGGACGGCAAACACATATCAAAAATTAAAACTCTGTGCCCGGTTGGCGCAGTCCCGACAGTCCTGAGAATTCATGCAGCTATGCTGTAGGGGAAAAAAGTGGACAAAAAATATATTCCGCTCGGTAACCCGCCCCAGACCTGAATGCCAAAAAATACCGATAAATAAATGAAGGTGATTTTAAATATCCAGCTGATATTTACACCGTGAAAGTTTTAACATATAGGTCAAATAAGAAAATGGTGTAAGCTCCAAAGACGTGGGTAGGTTAATGGGCTTGATGTAAATGTCAATGTGCGGGGATCGCTGGGCCGAAGGGCCTGTTTCCATGCTGTATCTGTAAAACTAAAAACTAAATAGGGAATATGAAGGACAGTGGGGAAAGAGGCCCAGAAATTTCAGTAGTGTGAAGAAGGGTCTGGACCCGAAATGTGGGAGACAATAAATAGGAAGAGCGGCGTGCTTCGTAACTTTGTCAGCGCCGTAGGTGACTGCTATTCGTATACATTGTGTATGCAAGCAAATAATTTCACCGTGCCTCGTCACATGTGACAATAGATTATTCCTATTCCTACTCCTTTTCTTCAGAGATGCTGCCTGAGTTACTCCGGCTATTTGAGTCTACCTTCGGTGTAAACTGGCCTCTGCAGTTCTTTCCCACACAGCTTCCATACACGACCAGCTAGAGCGCAGCGGACATTTTGGGATGGGATGAACGCGTTTGTCTTCCCAGGTAATGGGAAGCGCGGCTCATCTATCACTGGGTTTCCAGCCTCCCAGTATTCCCAACTTGAGATACCGGAATGCCACGGCGGTTAACGTAATTATACCCGATATATGTCCTCCAGAGACACGCAGTTACAATCAAATGGCTGAAGTCCAAATGACTGAATAAATTTTATCCAAATACTTCTCCCATTTGTGATAAATGTTTATCTCAAAATGCCACTATAACACACTCTTTTGTTTCCTGCATAAAACTTCTGGAGCGATATCTTTGAAATATTTACAAAATTATTCAAGATAAAAATGGAGCCTAACACTGAAATGATTATACTTGGAGTAACGGGAGACGGGAACAAATTGAACACATTTCAAAATTCATTTTTAAATTATGGGTTAATAATGGCAAAAAAAACATATACTTAAATTTTGGAAAAATACACCCGTACCAATGCTTAAAATGTGTATTTTAAACATGTTGGACACAGCACATCTTGAAGAAATGCGATTCCTCCTAACAGATAAATCAGACCAATTCTTAATGAGTTGGTCTCCATTTATCGACTTCTTGGAAGCATATGGTGCAACAAAATCGAAAAAAACAATTGTTTCAGGACTAGGTGAAGGATGGTCAAGAATATAAATACCTATCTCCTGTAATCTCCTACTTACTACTCTCTCTCTTTCTCTCTCCTTTTTCTTTTTTTCTCTTTTTTTTCCCCACTTTCTCTCTTTCCTCCCTTTTCCTTTTCACACACCATACATCACACGTTTTTCTATTTTTTAATTATCTATTCTCTCTTTCTTTCTTTTATTAATAAAAAAAAATGAAGCTGTACATAAAATGTAACATGCCAATATATATTAGGCACCTTGGTGCCACATTACTGTACTTACTTCTAATAAAAAAATCTTTTTTTTAAAAAGACTGAAGTTGAAATCCCACCAGGGCGGCGATGGGATGTAAATTGTTATTGGTTATGGTGTCAACAAAGCTATGACAGACGACTGTAAAAACACCTGGTTTTCTCTTGCTTCTGTGCAGGAATCTGACATCTTTGCCCAGTGTGATACACGTGCAATTCCTGGTCGCCCGTAACGTGACCGACTCTGGAATGGGCGAGCAAGCCATTCGGTCAAGGACATTGGCCTTGTCAATAACAGCCAGAAATATGAATAAATATGTTTTTTTGCCAAACACAAAAATGTTGGAGGTCTTCCAGTATTTTATTATTTATTTGTTCAAGATTCCATCACCTGCAATCTCTTGCGTCTCAATGTCACTAAGTTAGGTGGCGCGGCGGCACAGTGGTAGAGTTGCTGCCCCACAGCGCCAGAGCCCGGGTTCGAGCACAACTTATGACGTTGCCATCAGCCAGGCTTCTGCTGGAGCTGTCGGGCTGGGGTGACTGTAGGGCTCTGAAAACGTTGTTTCCCAGGACTGGGGTGAGTGTGAAAGGGGTGATGTTTTGAGCCGCTGCTTTTTATACAGTTAAGTCGCGACGGTGGGACGGCTACTCTGACGGACATACTGGGTGAGTAGAGAGACACACACGGCTATCCCTCTGGTCTATGGACCTTGTTGTCGGGGGGAAAAATAACGTTAATGTTCAATTTACCTAATCTTTGTGTTAGAAGTTTACCAACGTTTTGAAGAGAGATAAATTAAGGGAATAAAACAATCTTACTAGACCCAAAAAGTTGGGGTAACTCAGCCAAGAAGGGTCGAAACATTTTCAGTCTGAAGGGCTCGACCAGAAACGTCACCCATTCCTTCCCTCCAGAGATGCTGTCTGACCCTCTGAGTTACTCCAGCTTTTGGTGTCTATCGTCGAGGTAAACCAGCATCTGCAGTTCCTTCCTACACAACAGAACAGTACGAGGTGCGGTTAATGTTAGAGGCTGCTCACTAACCTCACTATGTTTACATCGTCCTCTCTGGCAATGAATAAATATAATTTGGTTACCGTATTATTGGGGTGGAAGATTACAACCTTCACGTGGTCCGCCCTGTTTCGACTAATGCAATCAACTAGACGTGCACAAACAGAAGATCAAATAGAACAAGTTGTCCTACAACTTTAAGCTGTGCATGCCACACGAAAGAAGAAGAAGTCCGTATTATTGACTACAACCGCCCGTCTGGATGCCTTCTCTTCAAACATCTCCGTATTGGACCGTCAGACATTTCGATGTTCACAAATCAGCCTCCAAAGTTCAAATGATAATTGTGCCGCGCCTGACATTTTAAAAACACATCTCCCGTTAATTGTATTCAAAGGAACGCATCATACTTGGTGTAGGGTCAGTTCACACAATTATATTATGAGGAGTAATGAATGGATTTCGATGCAGCAATTAACACTGACAGTTAACACATCGTTTTCGTGAACGGACCTTGCTTCAAGTATTTCGCGTTCCTTTGAATAAAATTAACGGGAGATAGACAATAAACAATGTCATTAAAACTCAGATGCATCGAGGCATTTAACACTCCATTCTATTCCTCTGACACGAAAACAATGTGACACAATAATAATTACTAAGGATGCAGGATAGTGGATCGATAGCAGTTAGCAGTTAACAGTCACAAAGACAGTTAGCACATCGGTTTTTTTGTCAGAGGAATGCAGTGATGGCCGAACGACTCGAATCGAATGTCTCGACTCGAAACAAACGAGTTTAAACGAACAAAATTAAACCCGACATACCTTACAAAGCTTGTAACATGAGGGGGACAGTCCCCCACCTCTGAAAACATGGAGGGGACACATCCCCTCTGGCCCCCCCGAGTTTTCCGCCAATGCACCTAACAACCTTCTACAGGGGTACCATTGAAAGCATACTGACCTACGGCATCACTTCCTGGTTTGGGAGCTGCAAGGCCTACGAACAAAGACAGCTAAACAGGACAGTGAAGGCAGCCAGTAGGATCATTGGTGCCCCACTCCCTTTCCTGTTGGAGTTCTACCAGAAGCTCTGCATCTGCAGAGCCATCTACATCATTAAGGACCCTTACCCTTTGTGCCTCTGACATTTTCAGGTCTAGAGGATGTGGTTAGGCATATTAAGCCGTCGGGTTCCCCTTGTGATGCTGTCCCTCCTCTTCTTTTTAAAGAGGTTTTCCCGAGTATAGGGCAGTCGGTTCTCGCCATCATAAACAGTAGCTTGTGTTCTGGGGTTGTCCCCGTAAATTTTAAACATGCAGTAGTGCAACCACTACTTAAGAAGCCCGGCCTGGACCAAACTGTTCTGGCCAATTTTAGGCCGATCTCCAAGTTGCCATTTATCTCTAAAATCATGGAGAAAGTAGTTTATGCTCAGCTGAAACTCTTCCTGGATGAGCACAATATTCGGGAGGTTTTCCAGTCTGGATTCAAAGCTATGCATAGCACAGAGTCGGCTCTGCTAAGGGTTTTTAACGACATCCTCCTGGCAAACGACTCCGGTAATTATGTGGTTCTTGTCTTGCTGGACCTATCTGCCGCCTTCGATACAGTGGACCATGGAATTTTAATTTTCCGATTACAGCGCCAAGTGGGCATTTGTGGCAGTGCCCTGGGATGGTTCAGGTCCTATCTGGCAGACAGAACCATGCGTGTAAGCCTTGCTGGCTTTGAATCCTCCTCCACTCCCTTGGCATATGGGGTTCCACAGGGCTCAATTTTAGGGCCCCTGCTCTTCTCTTTATACCTACTTCCTCTGGGCTCAATTTTACGAAGGCATGGCATCTCCTTTCACTTTTACGCAGATGATAGCCAGTTATATATGCCACTCAGGAAAGAAGACGACTATTCTCTAAAATCACTTCTGTCCTGTCTTGAGGACATTAAGTCCTGGATGGCCTTAAACTTTCTGGGACTTAATGAAAAAAAGACAGAGGTGATTTTGTTTGGCCCCAATGGCTGCCGTGAACCTCCCTTTGTTGACTTGGGTCCACTGGCATTGTCCGTAGAGCCAACAGTTTTAAACCTGGGTTTTAGGATGGACGGTGATTTTAAACTAGATAAACAAATAGGCGCGGTGGTTAAGTCCAGCTTCTTTCACCTAAGGAAGCTGGCAAAGGTGAAGCCCATCCTCGAGCGGCAGCATTTTGAAACAGTAATCCATGCCTTTATTACATCTAGGCTGGATTACTGTAACGCACTCTACTCTGGAGTCGCACGAGCTTCATTGGCTCGTCTCCAGCTGGTTCAAAATGCTGCCGCTTGCCTTTTGACCGGAACTCGAAAGAGGGAGCACATTACGCCAATTTTGGCCTCCCTTCACTGGCTCCCAGTGCACTTTCGAGTTCATTTTAAAATTCTGTTATTTGTTTTCAAATCGTTGAATGGGCTCGCCCCGCCTTACCTCTCTGAGCTGCTCCACCTATATGCTCCTGCCCGGTGCCTCAGGTCAGCTGATCAACTGCTCCTTGAGGTACCAAGGTCTAAGCGGAAGCTCAGAGGGGATAGAGCCTTTTCTGTTGCTGCTCCGGCACTCTGGAACACCTTGCCGTTGCACATCAGACAGGCCCCCTCACTGTCCATCTTCAAATCCTCCCTAAAAACTCATTTTTATTCTTTGGCTTTCGACACTGGCTGAGACATTGCTCCTGTTCTTAGTGCTTTTAATGTCTTTTAATTTTTAGTGTGTTTTTTATAGTCCTTCGTTTTACGGTTTTTAATGGTTTGTAATAGCTTTTTGTCCATGAGTTCTCATGTACAGCACTTTGTGGCAACTGCAGTTGTTTAAAGTGCTTTATAAATAAAGTTATTATTATTATTATTACCACCCATCCCACCACATCTTCTCCATTCTGCCATCTGGGAAGAGGTACAGGAGTATCAGTTGCAGAACCAGCAGGATGCTCCACAGCTTCTTCCCACAAGCAATAAAAATGGTTAATGGACTGTGTCCCCTCCCCATACACATGCACCCCCACATCTAACCTCGCCCAACACCATGACAGCTAGACACCAGTCATGGTGAAGTCACTGTTCGGTTTGAATGTCTGTTTTTAGTTCAATTAGGTCTATTTTAGATATGATCATTTTTAAGTTGTATGTATTTATTTCTGTTTTTATTAATTGCACTGACAAAAACTGATGAGAACATTTTTTTGTTTCTTCTGTGTATGCAAGTACTCGGTGAAATGACAATAAAGTAAATACTGAATTAGTGACAGCCCCCAATAAGAACGTTTATGGAAGACCATCACCACAACACTGGTCCCAGGAAGTAGGTGGATCCTACAAGGTCTTGAGAAACTTATCACCTGGGCAGGGATAAGTTTCAAGCCAACAAAGTCAAGGTCCATGGTGCTGAAGAAGGGGAAGGTGACTGACAGATTCCACTTCTTACTATCCGGAACTGCCATTCCCTCCATCACTGAGCAACCTGTCAAGAGTTTGGGGAAGCCTTTAGACGCAACTCTGAAAGACTCTGCCGCCATTCAAAAGTCCATCGAAGACCTTGAAGCCTGTCTCATCAAAGTCGATAAGTCAGGTCTGCCAGGCAGATTCAAGGCCTGGATCTATCAGCATTTCATCCTGCCCCGAGTCCTGTGGCCTCTGCTGGTTTACATTGCTGTTCCATTGACCACAGTTGAGTCCCTCGAAAGGAAGATCAGCAGCTTTCTCCGCAGGTGGCTTGGCCTTCCCCACAGCCTCAACAGTGCTGCACTGTATAGGACCAGTAACATCTTGCAGCTCCCATTCAGTGGCCTCACGGAAGAGTTCATGGTGGCGCGAACAAGAGAAGCTCTGCAGTGCAGGGACTCCAGGGACCAGAAGGTGTCATCGGCTGCCATTGAGGCGAGAACAGGGAGGAAATGGAGGGCGGAGAAAGCAGTGGAGGTGGCAGTCACGCCTAAGGTAAAAGGCATTGGTGGTAGTCATGGCAACTGGCAGAGCGGGTTTGGGATACTTCCCTAAGGCACCGGTTGGCAAGGCCCAGGGCAAGGAGAGACACCATCTAATCCAGGAAGAGGTCCGAGCAGGTGTGGAGGAAGAGCGTGCGAGCAGGACGATGGGGCTCAGGCAGCAGGGAGCGTGGACAAGGTGGGAGAGCATACCGCAGCACAGGATTACCTGGTCAAACATCATGCAGGCAAGACTTCCAACGTGCCCCGTTCTTTGTCCAAGCTGTCTACGATGCCCTACCAAGCCCAGCAAACCTCCACATCTGGGGCAAGAGCGAGATACCTTCCTGCCCACTTTGCTCTGGAAGAGGATCATCAGAACATCTCCTCAGCAGCTGCCCAAAGTCCCTTGGGCAAGCTCGCTATCGGTGGCGCCATGGCCAGGTGCTCAAGGTGGTTGCTGAGAGCATAGCCACTGCCATCGGTAACAGCAAACACCACCACGCCCCAAAGAAATCAATCACCTTCGTCAAAGCAGGAGAGAAGCCGCGACCACAACCAAAAACAAGGACGGGCCTCCTCTACACAGCCACTGACTGGCAGCTGCTCGTCGATCTGGGCAAACAGCTGAAATTTCCACAGCACATCACAGTAACATCACTCCGGCCAGACATGATCATCACCTCCGAAGTGACAAAACAGCTGATCATTCTGGAGCTGACAGTGCCCTGGGAAGAGCGTATTGAAGAGGCTAATGAGAGGAAACGCGCAAAGTACCAGGAACTGGTAGAGATGTGCCAGGACAGCGACTGGAAGACATAATATGAGCCCATAGAGGTGGGCTGTAGAGGCTTTGCAGGACGCTCACTCTGCAAAGACCTCAACCAGTTGGGCATTACGGGGCTGGCAAAGAAGAGGGCCAATCAATGCTGGGATGCAAATCAGGGCCGTATCAATCCCGGCTGGGTCGCCTGGGCGAGGGTGTCTGATGTTGTGAGAACCGAAACACCCGATGTGCCTTTCACATATGCATACACATACACTTACATACACACATATATACACACACACACACACATATATATTTACACACACACATATATATACACTCACACACACACACACACATATATATATACATACACACACACACACACACACATCTATATATTACTAAAAGTCTGAACTTGACCGCTTTTGGCCCACTGTGCTGCGATTTCCGAGAGAACGCCGCCACCTACGGCCGTCATTTTTGGCCACCTCGATCAGAGCCCATGTCTGCCTTCCTGGACCAGAGTATTTTTCCCATCGATGAAAAATCAGAGAGAAATTAACCTCAATCAGTCTCTGCAAGATGGAGGTCACTCTGAGCTCTGAATAACACTGAACAAATGTCTACACACCTGTGAGTACCCTTAATGTGGTTTGAAAATGAAAATATGGTTAGTTTGAAGTAAAAAAGCTCTGCCTGCAAATGGTTGTTTGGGTTGAAGTAAAAAGGCACTCTCTCTCTCTCTCCCCTCCTCTCTCCCCACTTCTCTCTCTCCCCCCCCCCCCGTCTCCCTTTCTCTCTCTCTCTCCTCCTCTTTCCCCACCTCTCTCTCCTCTCCCCCCTCTCTCCTCTCCCCTCCCCCCCCTCCCCTCTCCTGTCCCCCCCCCTCCCCTCCCCCCAAGGAGAGCATTGATCAGAGAAGCAGCCAAGAGGCCCATGGTAACTCTGCAGGAGCTGCAGAGATCCACAGCTCAGGTGGGAGAATCTGTCCACAGGACAACTATTAGTCGAGCACTCCACAAATCGGGCCTTTATGGAAGAGTGGCAAGAAGAAAGCCATTGTTGAAAAAAAGCCATAAGAAGTCCCGTTTGCCACAAGCCATGTGGGGGACACAGCAAACATGTGGAGGAAGGTGCTCTGGTCAGATGAGACCAAAATTGAAGTTTTTGGCCTGAATGCAAAACGCTATGCGTGTCGGAAAACTAACACTGCACATCACCCTGAACACACCATCCCCACTGTGAAACATGGTGGTGGCAGCATCATGCTGTGGGGATGCTTTTCTTCAGCAGGGACAGGGAAGCTGGTCAGAGTTGATGGGTAGATGGATGGAGCCAAATACAGGGCAATCTTGGAAGAAAACCTGTTAGTCTGCAAAAGACTTGAGACTGGGGCGGAGGTTCACCTTCCCGCAGGACAACGACCCTAAACATACAGCCAGAGCTACAATGGAATGGTTTAGATCAAAGCATATTCATGTGTTAGAATGGCCCAGTCAAAGTCCAGACTTAAATCCAATCGAGAATCTCTGGCAAGACTTTAAATTTGCTGTTCACAGACGGTCTCCATCCAATCTGACTGAGCTTGAGCTATTTTGCAAAGAAGAATGGGCAAAAATTTCAGTCTCTAGATGTGCAAAGCTGGTAGAGACATACCCCAAAAGACTTGCAGCTGTAATTACAGCGAAAGGTGGTTCTACAAAGAATTGACTCAGGGGGGCTGAATACTTTTGCACGCCACACTTTCCAGTTTTTTTATTTGTAAAAAAATTTGAAAGCCATGTATCATTTTCCTTCCACTTCACAATTATGCACCACTTTGTGTTGGTCTATCACATAAAATTCCAATAAAATGCATTTACGTTTGTGGGTGTAACGTGACAAAATGTGGAAAAGTTCAAGGGGTATGAAAACTTTTGCAAGCCACTGTATGTTGAAAACCTTCCACGACTATGAAGAAAACCTCCTTCGGCCGACAGCAACCTCCTTCGACTAATTTGAAAACTGGCTTCGTTAAATTGGTCTGCGATTGAACAACACCCCCTTCGACCTCATACAATCAAACTGAAAACCAACAACCACCAGCGTCGACTGGTTACAGATCAGGTAATCACATGACAAAATGATGTCATGAATGTTTTTTTCTTACCATAAAAGCCTCACAGGTTTAAAAAAAAAAAATCATTCTGAACCATGAGAGCAGGGAAGGAACAAGTTTGGTGGATGTTACTAAAAGTACATCTACTGCTGTCAGCAGCAGCCCTTTTGCTTCATCATCCTTTCAAGAAAGGCAGAAGGGAAAGCACAAGGGTGATGAGGAAGCAGAAGAAGTGGTGTCAGTGGGTGAAGCCCTTCTTGCAAAGAGGATTGATGCTTGGACAGTATGATAACCTGATGAATGTGCTGCAAGAGGATTTGTCTGCATTTAAAAACTTTCTACAAATCACCCCTGAGCTGTTTACAACTTTCCTCTGCTAATTGATACAAATACATTGATAGATGCTCCTGGACACATCATCAGTGATGTAACCTGGGGTCATTGGGTGTTTCGGGTCATTCAACATCAGACACCCTCACCCAGGCGACCCAGCCGTGGTTGATCAGACCACGACTTGTGTTCAGGTGGCATTCGCTCCTCCCCATGGACCTCCTCTCCTGATCCAGAGCCATCTCGAGGCCCTCTCCGCTGCCTCTGTGGTCTTCTTGATGGCCCTTCTCCTTGCCACTCCGTTGATGCCCAGCGCACTCAAGGTTTTGTAGAGCGATTGCCCTGAAAAACCTCTGCAGCCAACCTCGATGGGCATACACCTTGCCTTCCAGCCCTGCTTGCGGCAGTCTATGACCAGTTCTTCATATTTGGCCATCTTCCTCTCGTGGGCCTCCTCCAGACGTTCCTCCCATGGCACTGTCAGTTCCAACAAGACGATGTTTTTGGTCGCCTCTGAGACCAGGAGGATATCTGGCCTCAGGGTGGTCGAGGCAATGTGATGAGGAAGCAGAATAAGAGGTGTCAGTGGGTGAAGCCCTTCTTGCAAAGAAGATTGATGCTTGGACAATATGATAACCTGATGAATGTGCTGCAAGAGGAGGATTTGTCTGCATTTAAAAACTTTCTACGAATCACCCGAGCTGTTTACAACTTTCCTCTGCTAAAAAGAACTCTGCAACTATGATTGAGCACGCCCAGGAGTGACAGAGGTCACATGCTTATGTTAATATTAACCTTTTTTTCACCCAGTTTTTTTTCCACCTGAGAGATCTTACCGTCGACTACCTTCGACCTCCCGTGACCACCTTCCACTAGCAATACACCTAAACAGACAGGAGGTGAGGGTCTTCGCAAAGAACCTCAAAGATACTGCTGATGATAGGGCGAAACATGCGAACGAAACTGAATGCTCTTCAACCACCGTCGCGCCCAAATCCAGATACAAAAGCGAGAGCGGAAACGATAGCGCACGGACAAGCGAAAGGGAAAACGTACTGTGATGCCAAACGCAGAGTACGAGCGCCGCGGTTCAAGGTCGGCGACTGGGTACGAATCGGCCGCCCAAACAGACAGCGTGAGCTCGCAATGGCACTCTCAAAGCCGATACAGATCAAACGGAGACTCGGCAAGAACGCGTACCTCCTCTAAGATGACACCAGATGGAACGCGAGGCGACTCATCGCAAGCAGACAGAGACAGGAAGACGACGAACCGGACGCTTTTGCTTTCCCGATATCCAGTCAAGACAAGGATCGCGGTCAGCATACAGCGGAGCAGCCAAATCCAGCTCCACGACCTCAGCGACAGAAGAGGAGACCTCAGTATCTGCAAGATTTTCAGCTGTGAACCCATAAACCGGTATATTCACTGAGCAGTTATTTTTTGGAATTCTGTTTATTAATAGAGGACATGAAATTTGAAAGGACTTTGGACTGATTTCATATGGACATATTTGATTTGATAACTGGACCAGTACCTACCAGGATAATTATGAAGATGAGAGTCCACTGGAGAAAATTACCGCCTTAACCATCTCTACCCCTCCAACACCTCATAACTCAAGCCGTCAGTTGAGAGAGAATCTGGCCCAGCTAGAATTCAAATTCACGGAACTCAAACAAGCACAGGCTAAGCAACTCTACCAGCTGAAAGAGGATTTCAAACAGCTGATGACGAAAAACGAGACTACCACCTCTGAGATGAAGAGAACCCTGCAAGAGCTGAGACAAGAAAACTGTGCACTCTGTGCCCAAATAGCCAAAATGAAGGAGGATATAAATGAGCAGGGAAAATAATTTGACCAGCAACTCCAGAATGTCAGGGACAATCACCCAGATCTTCCAAAAAGGACACGAAAAAACACAGAGCCCAGCTGCTGCTCACTTTCCTATGGCTGCTCCGACCTCTCTGATCTGCACTCAGCCCACCAATACACCATTTTGAACACCCCTTCTGTTATGCCCCTGTCCCACTTAGGAAACCTGAACGAAAACATCTGGTGACCTTGACCGCAACACAAAAAAAAAAATCAAGGTCGAGGTGACCTGCAACCTCCTACCACCTCCCACGCAGATGTTGAAAACCTTCCTCAACTATGAAGAAAACCTCCTTCGACCGACGGCAACCTCCTTCGACTAATTTGAAAACTGGCTTTGTTAAATTGGTCCGCGATTGAACAACCCCCTTCGACCTCATACAACCAAACTGAAAACCAACAACCACCAGCGTCGACTGGTTACAGCTCAGTTGATCACGTGATGAAATGTCATGAATGTTTTTTTTCTTACAATAAAAGCCTCCCAGGTTTTTTTTTTTTTTAATCATTCTGAACCATGAGACCAGGGAAGGTACAAGTTAGGTGGATGTTACTAAAAGTACATCTACTGCTGTCAGCAGCAGCCCTTTTGCTTCATCAGCCTTTCAAGAAAGGCAGAAGGGAAAGCACAAGGGTGATGAGGAAGCAGAAGAAGAGGTGTCAGTGGGTGAAGCCCTTCTTGCAAAGAAGATTGATGCTTGGACAGTATGATAACCTGATGAATGTGCTGCAAGAGGAGGATCAGTCTGCATTTAATAACTTTCTACGAATCACCCCTGAGCTGTTTACAACTTTCCTCTGCTAAAAAGAACTCTGCAACTATGATTGAGCACGCCCAGGAGTGACAGAGGTCACATGCTTATGTTAATATTAACCTTTTTTCACCCAGTTTTTTTCCACCCGGGAGGCCTTACCGTCGACTACCTTCGACCTCCCGTGACCATCTTCCACTAGCATCGCAACCGGCTTCGACTAAAAAATTACCGATTTTTAAAATGGCAACCTATTTTAAGTCGAGGCCGGTTTTGATTTTGTTGAAATAATCGAAGGAACATAGAAGCCTCGACCACGCGGAAACCACTTTCGACCATCAGGGAGAGTGACCAAAACCTCCGGGAACCTCATGGAAACCTTGGGTGCCGGGCAAGGTCACCAGAGGTTTCCGTTCAGGTTTCCTAAGTGGGACAGGGGCATTACACAGCTCGCCCAGAAATACAGTCAACAGGCAACCCTCACCCGAGCTTCCCCCAACCTCCTACCCCCCCAATCTGAAGAGTAAAACCCCCAGGTAGTCCTACTGACTGATTCCAACGGGAAGTTTCTGGACCCCCAGAGGCTGTTCCCAGGTCACCAGGTATTGGTTAAAACATGCAGCACCACAGACCATGCTATGAGGGTCCTGAGCAAAGACACCATCGGGAGCCCTCAATACCTTGTGATCCATACAGGCACGAATGATCTGCGCACCTTACGTAATGGTACTGCTGGGGCAATAAAGAGGATGGCAGAAAAGGCCAGCAAGGAATTCCCTGATTCAAGGATCGTGATCTCTACCTCTTTTAATGAGAACAATCTGCGCATGCGCTGTTTAAGATTTTTTTTAAAAGCCGCCTGCGTACCCTGAGTAATTACTCACGGCACGTGCCTGATATACACAGACATGGACAAGATGGCGGCGCAGTGAGGTGACGAGTGAAGAAGCCGGCGGGGGGGAGCGGGGGAGGGGGAGGGGGAGGGGGAGAGAGATCCTGAGTTTGCTGCAGCCCCAGAAGGCCGCGAGTAACAGCTCGAGAAATCTCGCGACTGAGAACGCCCGAAGCTGGTAGACCGAACTCGAGGCCTGAACCCAAGAAGGTCTGCTTTGCCAGAACTTACTTAAACTTAAACTTATCCAAAATAGCCGTATCTAGGATGAACCACTGAAAACTAAACCTACAGTGGGACAGCCTGAAACACGAAAACTTGGAAAGGGGTAAAAAAAAGGAATAAATAAATAAATAAACAAACAAATAAAAACGCTGCAGACAGATCAGAGCAGCACAGCATGCAGAGTAAGGAGCTGGGAAATAGCATATCCGCCTAAATGTAAAAGTGAACGCGCAAAAGAAAAACATAAGGAGAAAATCCTCCAGGAAAACCCAGAGGTCCTTTACGTTGATTACGCCCGACATCGAGGGAGTAGGAAGAAGTCTAATCTAATATTCTTCACTAAATACATCTATTCCTGGAGAGACACTCTGCTCGAAAACTACCCACATGTTCACAGGGAGGGTATTGGACATGGGGGTAGACAGAAAGAATGTAAAGATCAAAGCCTGGATAAAGATGACCCTCTCCTTACTATTTCCTACTATAATAGTGGCAAGATCATGATACAGGGAAACACAGAAAGCTTGGACTCTTTTTAAGAGGTCTTTCCCCTGCTAAAAGAGAAGGTGAATGAAATAGTCCACTAGAGACAATTGCTGCCATGGCCATCTCTACCCCTCCAACACCTCATAACTCACGCTGCCAGCTGAGAGAGAATCTGGCCCAGCTAGAACTCAAATTCACGGAAATCAGACAAGCACAGGCTAAGCAACTCTACCAGCTGAAAGAGGATTTCAAACAGCTGATGACGTAAAATGAGACCTCTGAGATGCCCAAACAGCCAAAATGAAGGAGGATATAAATAAGCAGGGAAAATAATTTGACAAGCAGCTAGAACTCGGCAAGAACGCGTACCTCCTCTTAGATGACACCAGATGGAACGCGAGGCGTCTCATCGCAAGCAGACAGAGACAGGAAGACGACAAACCGGACGCTTTTCCTTTCCTGATATCCAGTCAAGACAGCGATCGCAGTCAGCATACAGCAAGCAGCCAAATCCCGCTCCACGCTCTCAGCGACAGAAGAGGAGACCTCAGTATCTGCAAGATTTTCAGCTGTGACGCTATAAACCGTTATATTCACTGAGCGGTTATTTTTTGGAATTCTGTTTATTAATAGAGGACATGAAATTTGAAAGGACTGATTTCATATGGACTTATATTTGATTTGATAACTGGACCAGTACCTACCAGGATAATTATGAAGATGAGAATCCACTGGAGAAAATTACCGCCTTGGCCACCTCTACCTCTCCTACAGAAAGACTGGATAGACTCGGCTTGTACTCGCTAGAATTTAGGAGATTGAGGGGGGATTTTATAGAAACTTACAAAATTCTTAAGGGGTTGGACAGGCTAGATGCAGGAAGATTGTTCCCGATGTTGGGGAAGTCCAGGACAAGGGGTCACAGCTTAAGGAGAGGGGAAATCCTTTAGTACCGAGATGAGAAAAACGTTTTTTCCACGGAGTGGTGAATCTCTGGAATTCTCTGCCACAGAAGGTAGTTGAGGCCAGTTCATTGGCTATATTTAAGAGGGAGTTAGATGTGGCCCTTGTGGCTAAAGGGATCAGGTGGTATGGAGAGAAGGCAGATATGGGATACTGAGTTGGATGATCAGCCATGATCATATTGAATGGCGGTGCGGGCTCGAAGGGCCGAATGGCCTACTCCTGCACCTATTTTCTATGTTTCTATGTTTACACCTCAAAACTCAAGCCGCCAGCTGAGAGAGAATCTGGCCCAGCTAGAATTCAAATTCACGGAACTCAAACAAGCACAGGCTAAGCAATTCTACCAACTGAAAGAGGATTTCAAACAAATGAGACTACCACCTCTGAGATGAAGAGAACCCTGCAAGAGCTGAGACAAGAAAACTGTGCACTCCGTGCCCAAATAGCCAAAATGAAGACGGATATAAATAAGCAGGGAAAATAATTTGACCAGCAGCTCCAGAATGTCAGGGACAATCACCCAGAAATTCCAAAAAGGACACACAAATAAACACAGAGTCCAGCTGCTGCTCACTTTCCTATGGCTGCTCCGACCTCTCTGATCTGCACTCAGCCCACCAATACACCATTTTTGGGCACCCCTTCTGTTATGCCCCTGTCCCACTTAAGAAACCTGAATGGAAAACTCTGGTGACCTTGCCCGCCACCCAAAAAAAAATAATCTAGGTCGAGGTGACCTGCAACCTCCTACCACCTCCCACGCAGATGTTGAAAACATTCCTCAACTATGATGAAAACCTCCTTCGACCTACAGCAACCTCCTTCGACTAATTTGAAAACTGGCTTTGTTAAATTGGTCCGCGATTGAACAACACCCCCTTTGACCTCATACAACCAGTCAGAGGCCATGCTGCAAGATGCACTGAGCCAATTGTCAGATAGCTTGCCGCAGTCAGAGGCACTGGTACCTGCCCCTGTCACTGATCCTGGGGGTGGGATGGTGACAGAGGAGGGACTGTGTGATGTGGCTGAAATGCCCACCTCACAGGGAGGGGTGAGTGAGGCGGCTGAGAGTAGTAACCTTCCAGACTCGGGCTCGGACATTGAGTGCGAGGAGGAGGGGTACGCGGAGTCCATCGACAGTGAGTTATCGGACTGCTCCACCCGCGGCCCCGTGTCTCGACTTGTCGAAGTCTGGGAACTTCGGAAGTTCTTAAAGGACACTTGAGGGAGTAGGAACAAGGTGGATTTGGCTGTCGACCGCTGGTCGGATCTGAGTGCGCCCATGCAGTCCATTCATGCCATCCTTCAGAAGAAGGGGAATGAGGCGGGGCTAATAAGAAATGAGAGGCACCAGTTCCAAGAGCTTTTTAAGACCCTAAAGAGAGGGCAGAAGGTTAGGGGCGGCTCCAATCCTTCACCGGGGGCGGGTAAAAGATCTAGTGTACTTTCAAAATGAAGCTCACTATAGCCAACCTGAATATCAATGGGGGCAGGGGGTCTCTCCGTAGGTTTCACCATCTCTCAGTGCTCAGGGACGGGAGGTATGCGGTGAGCTTCCTGCAGGAAACACACACTGTGGCTAGTGATGAACCCACCTGGCTCCTGGAGTGGGAAGGGGGGGTCTACATGAGTCATCTCAGCTCCAATTCGAGTGGAGTGGCCTTCCTGCTGGCCCCATCTTTCCAGCCAGAGATCCTCAAAGTGCAGGACATTGTACCAGGCCGTTTGCTGTATCTGGCCGTGCGCTTGGATGGCGTGCCATTGCACTTCATTAATGTGTACGCCCCCAAGATCGGCATAATGCAGACGCGCTTAACAAGGGAAGTGACCACGTTGTTGAATACTATCGACCGTGGGGAGTGTGTTTTCCTTGGGGGAGATTTTAATTGTGCCCTCGAGGCAAGAGATCGCACTGGCATTCAGCATGACCCGGGTGCAGTAAAGACTTTAAGGGAGATGGTGGACTCTTTTGAGCTGGTAGATGCTTGGCAGAATTTCCACCCCGACTCTAACGCCTTCTCGTACAGGTTTGAGGGTGGTGGTTCCCGTATTGATCATTTATACGTGTCCAAGGCCTATGTCTCCTGTGTTTCGGCGGCGTCCATGCAGCCGGCACCATGCTCGGACCATTGCCTGGTGCGAGTGGATTTTATCCCGATGCGCACACGGGCTGGGTCCACGTACTGGCATTTTAATAGCCAGCTGTTGGAGGATTGCCGATTCCGGGATTCATTCAGGCAGTTCTGGGCGAGGTGGAGAGAGAGGCAGGGGCGTTTCCTTTCCCTAAGGCAGTGGTGGGACGTGGGGAAGGCCTACGTCCGTCTGTTTTGCCAGGACTACGCGAGGGGGTCGACCAAGGGGCGGGACTCCAAGATTGGACGGCTTGAGAGAGAGTTGCTCGACTCGGAGGCACGTCTGGATCAGACTGGTGGGGCTTCGTATGAGTGGGAGGAGTACCAGGAGAAGAAGGGAGCACTGAGGGACTTGCAGCTTTGGAGGTCCCGGGGTGCGTATGTGAGGTTGCGAGTCCAGATGTTGCATGATCTGGACCGCGCCTCCCCCTTTTTCTTTTCTCTGGAGAAGGGGCGAGGAGCCCGCAGGCAGCTTGTTGAGTTGCTTGCGGATGATGGCTCCTCTGTCACAGATCCAGAGCGCATTGGTGCCTCGGTTGGGTCTTTCTACAAGACTCTGTTCTCGGCAGGCACATCGAGTGGGGAGGCGCAAGAGGTCCTGTGGGAGGGCTTATTTGCTGTGTGCAATGATGTGGCTGAACACCTGGATGATCCCCTAACTCTGAAGATGACTGGTGCCCTGCACCAGCTCAAGGGGGGCAAGTCTTCAGGGCTGGATGGGCTGACTGTGGAGTACCTTAGAGCCTTCTGGGATGTCCTGGGGGGTGACTATATGAAGGTCCTGGGGGAGAGCCTGGCGATTGGGGAGATGCCCTTCTCGTGGCGCAGGGCAGTTGTTGTCCTGCTGCCCAAGAAGGGCGATCTCCGCCTTTTGTAGAACTGGCGCCCGGTCTCTCTCCTCAGCACGGACTATAAAGTTTTTGCCCGGGCATTGGCGAATCGCCTGGGTCCTGTGCTGTCCCAGGTGATCCACCCTGACCAGTCGTACACAGTCCCGGGCCGGTCCATCCAGGACAATGTTCATCTGGTCCGGGACCTGATCTATCTGACCCAGGGGGCTCGTCTGTCAGTCGCCTTTCTCTCCCTCGACCAGGAGAAGGCGTTCGACAGGGTGGAGCACGACTACCTTCTGGGGACTCTGCAGGCGTTCGGATTTGGACCACACTTTGTGGCCTGGGTCCGACTTTTATACACTGCTGCAGAATGCCTTGTTAAGGTCAACGGCTCTTTGTTGGCCCCCATTCCCTTTGAGAGGGGGGTTCGTCAGGGATGTCCCATGTCCGGCCAGCTGTACTCCATCTGTGTTGAGCCTTTCCTGTGCCTTCTCCGGAGGCGGTTGACAGGCCTGGCTTTACCGGGGCCGGGGATGGAGGTGGTCCTCTCGGCCTACGCCGATGATGTCATTCTGATGTTCACCGACCCTGTTGACCTGCGGAGGATGCGTGAGTGCCAGCAGGTTTTCTCGGCTGCTTCCTCCGCCAAGATCAACTGGGAGAAGTGTTCTGGTCTCTTGGTGGGTGGGTGGCAGGTGGACTCCCTGCCGGAGGAGATGGCAGGTTTTGCGTGGAATACCACGCACCTCCTCTATCTGGGGGTCTACCTGAGTCCCGATGAGGGGGGGTGGCCGGCGAACTGGCAGGAGCTGGAGGCGAAGGTGATCGACCGGCTGGGACGTTATAAACCAGCTGGTGGCCTCTCTGCTGTGGTACCGGATGGCCACTATGGTCCCGTCCTCTTATTTTATAACCATGTTACAGAGATTGGTCAACTTCTTCTGGGGTGAGAGGAACCACTGGGTCTCTGCTGGGGTTCTGAGTCTCCCGTTGGAGGAGGGTGGTCAGGCGCTGGTCTGTACCCAGGTGGCAGCTCTCCGACTCAGGACCCTGCGGAGGTACGTCTACTCGGACTACCCTCCTAAATGGCACATGCTGGCGACGTATTTTTTCTGCCAGGGGCGCTGCCTTCAGGAGGGCTCACGGCTCCCAGTAGCGGGCATGAGTCGACGCGCTAGGCGGGAGTTGCCTGGCTTTTACCGCGACCTCCTGAAGGCCAGGAATTTGGTCACCTTCAGCCAGGGCCCTGCTCCTCAGGGGGAGGGGGGTGTCGTGGCTGTGATGGTGGGTGTTGAGGAGAGGCGTGTGCATGGAGCGATTCCGGACGAGCTTGCCCCCGTTCAGTCGGAATTGTTCATAGGGCCCACGGCCCGGGTCCCTCCCCGAGAGCTGGCCCCATGCAACATGAGCCGCCTTTCCGAGATGCCCAGCGTGCCGTTCTGTGACGCGGAGAGGCGCGTATTGTACAGGCTGCTCTTGCACACTCTCCACTTCCTCGCCCTCGTCTTCCGTCCAGACACACCCTGGCGGTCCGTGTTACCTCCTGACGAGGGGAGCGGTCCCCAGTGGAGGTCTCTCTACAAGGGAGTCCTCCCCCTTTACATCGGGGACCTGGGGTGGAGAGTGTTGCACAAAGCCGTGGCCTGTAATAGGTATTTGAGCCGGTTCACGGACTCTTCCCCTGCTTGTCATTTCTGCGGTGAGGAAGAGACCGTGTTCCATGTGTACATAGAGTGTGAGAGGTTGCAGCCCCTGTTCGAGTATCTGAAACGGCTGCTCCTCAAGTTTTGGCTACATTTTAGTCCAACGCTATTAATTTATGGGCACCCGGTACAGAGAGGGGATGGATGGGAGGGAGGAGGGGGTCTCCCTGTCGGTCTGCTCCTGGGCCTGGCCAAGATGGCCATTCGCGGGTCCAGGCAGCGGGCAGTCGATGGCCGCACAGCGGTCGCCTGCCTGCCCCTTTTCCGGGGTTACGTCCGAGCTCGCGTGTCCCTAGAAAATGTTAATATTTTAATTTGATAATTTTGTTTAAGTGTTTTTTAAATTGCTTGAGCTTTTTCCGGGTCTACGTCCGTTCCCGCCTGTCCCTGGAGAGGGAACACGCGGTGTCCATGAATTGGAGGCCTTCCGTGAATGCTGGTCGCCGTTGGAGGTCGAGTGTTTTGTTGATAAAGTTGACGTTATATTAATTTGATGATTGTTTGTTTGTAAACTGTCAACATAGGCAGCCTTTGATTGTGTATTTTTATTTTTTGAATAAAAGTAGTTTCATAAATAAAAAAAATAAATTTAAAAAAAGATGCACTGATTCCAGTGACATCAGTGAGTTCACAGAAGCAGTCACGGACTTCATCACAACAATAACCGCCAACATCGTCCCCACGGTAAGGGTAAGCACCTTTCCGAAACAAAAACCCTGGGCGGACAGGTCCGTGCGTGTTGCCTCGAATGCTCTCACCGCTGCCTACAACTCGGGCCTGGCATCCGGAAACATGGACATCTACAAGGTAGAGTCCTACCGACTGCGAAGGGCGGTGAAGGACGCAAAAAGGAGGTACAGGGACAAGATGGAGTCACAGATGGAGCAGCAGGACACCAGAAGCCTGTGGCAGGGGCTACGGACTGTAACCAACTACCAGAGCACCCCACCCTCATCCGCAAGTGCCGGCACCTCCCTAGCTGATGACCTGAACTCCTTTTATGCTCGTTTCGAGATGGGCAACACCACCCCAGGTCTGCCGACTATCAACAATACCGCCAGCGGGCTGGCTACCGAAGCTGAAGGGAGGAATGTGCACACATTCTCGCTGTCCGAGCACGACGTGAGGAGGGCTCTGACACGGGTGAACACGAGGAAAGCTGCAGGCCCCGATGGCAACTCGGGGCGAGTACTCAAGTCCTGTGCTATGCAGCTAGCTCCGGTGCTCACTACAATATTCAACCTCTCCCTGGACAAGTCCGTGGTCCCTGCCTGCTTCAAAAAATCCATCATTGTACCGGTACCAAAAAATGCCTCCCCAGCCTGTCTGAATGACTACCGTCCGGTGGCCCTTACCTCGGTAGTCATGAAATGCTTTGAGAGGCTGGTGAAGAAATACATCTGTGCCTTCCTCCCTCACAACATGGACCCGTTGCAGTTCACATACCGTCCGAACAGATCCACGGACGATGCGGTCTCCCAGGTTTTGCACACCACTCTCTCATCTTGACAGCCAGAAGGGGGGCTACGTGAGCATGCTGTTCATAGACTTCAGTTCAGCCTTCAACACGATAGTCCTCACCAGACTGGCCGGGAAGCTACTGGAATTAGGGCTCAACACCCCCCTGTGTGCCTGGGCCCTGGACTTTCTCACCGCCAGGCCCCAGGTAGTCAAGATGGGAGGGAATACATCAAAGTCCCTCACCCTGAGCACAGGATCCAGGGTTGCGTCCTCAGCCCCCTATTGTACTCCCTGTACACACATGACTGTGTGGCTAGGTTCAGCTCCAACTCAATAATTAAGTTTGCTGATGACACTGTGGTGGTGGGCCTGATCTCAGACAACGATGAGAAGGCCTACCGGGAGGATGTGGCTGATCTAGCACTCTGGTGCCAGGACAACAGTCTCCTCTTGAACATCAAAAAAACTAAGGAGCTGATCGTGGACTTTAGGAGGGCACATCATCCGAGGACGTACACTCCATTGAGGATAAATGGGGATACTGTGGATAGGGTGAACTGTTTTAAATATCTGGGAGTCCACATCTCTGAGGATATGACATGGACATCACACGCCTCAGCACTCGTGAGTAAGGCAAGGCAGTGCCTTTACCACCTCAGGCAATTGAGGAAATTCAGAGTGTCTCCGAGGATCCTCGAGTGCTTCTATGGGAACGCACTATGGGAACTTCACTCGCCCCCCTGCAGGAACTATACATCAGGAGGTGCAACTCCAGAGCCAATAAAATCATGGGAGACCCCTTCCACCCCTGCAACGGACTGTTCCAGCTGCTACGGTCTCCGTTGCCATGCAGTGAGAACGGAGAGGTTGAGAAGGAGTTTCTTCCAAGAGGCCATTCGGACTGTAAATCTCACCAGGGACTAACTTTACTGAACGTTTTTCCTTCCAATATTTAATATGTAAAAGAATATGTGTGTGTTTATGATTGTGTTTATAGTTTGTTTGGTTGTTTGTTTGTTTGTCTTTTTGCACAAAGTCCGCGAGCATTGCCACTTTTCATTTCACTGCACATCTCGTATGTGTATGTGACGAATAAACTTGACTTGACCAAACTGAAAACCAACAACCACCAGCGTCGACTGGTTACAGCTCAGTTGATCACGCGATAAAATGATGTCATGAATGGGTTTTTTCTTATAATAAAAGCCTCCCAGGTTTTTTTTAATCATTCTGAACCATGAGAGCAGGGAAGGAACAAGTTAGGTGGATGTTACTAAAAGTACATCTACTGCAGTCAGCAGCAGCCCTTTTGCTTCATCAGTGATGAGGAAGCAGAAGAGGTGTCATTGGGTGAAGCCCTTCTTGCAAAGAAGATTGATGCTTGGACAGTAGGATAACCTGATGAATGTGCTGCAAGAGGAGGATTTGCCTGCATTTAAAAACTTTCTACGAATCACCCCTGAGCTGTTTACAACTTTCCTCTGCTAAAAATAACTCTGCAACTATGATTGAGCATGCCCAGGAGTGACAGAGGTCACATGCTTATGTTTTATTTGAATTGTTTGTTTAGTTTATTTTATTGAATTTTGCATTTGTTAATGGTGAAGAATGGGGGTAGGACTTGACAAGCATAGGCTTCTTCCTATCCCTTTTCGAACGAGTCTAATGTGTATTATGTTGAAATTGGCTTTTGATTTGTGTGTGTGTGTGTGTGTGTGCGCGTGCGCGTGCGCATATTTCCTTTTATTTATTCATTTTCATCTTTTCTTTTCTTCTTCTTTTTTTTTAATCGTTCGAAATAAAAGATATCATTCATTCATTCATTCATTAATGGCAACCTATTTTTAATCAACCGGTTTTGATTTTGTTGAAATAATCGAAGGAACATAGAAGCCTCGACCACGCGGAAACCACTTTCGACCATTAGGGAGACTGACCAAAACCTCCGGGAACCTCAGGGAAACCTTGGGTCACCAGAGGTTTCCGTTCAGGTTTCCTAAGTGGGACAGGGGCATTACACAGCTCACCCAGCGTCGACTGGTTACAGCTCAGTTGATCACGCGATGAAATGTCATGAATGGTTTTTTTTCTTAAAATAAAAGCCTCCCAGGTTTTTAAGAAAAATAATTCTGAACCATGAGACCAGGGAAGGAACAAGTTAGGTGGATGTTACTAAAAGTACATCTACTGCTGTCAGCAGCAGCCCTTTTGCTTCATCAGCCTTTCAAGAAAGGCAGAAGGGAAAGCACAAGGATGATGAGGAAGCAGAAGAAGAGGTGTCAGTGGGTGAAGCCCTTCTTGCAAAGAAGATTGATGCTTGGACAGTATGATAACCTGATGAATGTGCTGCAAGAGGAGGATTTGTCTGCATTTAAAAACTTTCTACGAATCACCCCTGAGCTGTTTACAACTTTCCTCTGCTAAAAAGAAATCTGCAACTATGATTGAGCACGCCCAGGAGTGACAGAGGTCACATGCTTATGTTAATATTAACCTTTTTTTCACCCAGTTTTTTTCCACCCGGGAGGTCTTACCGTCGACTACCTTCGACCTCCCGTGACCACCTTCCACTAGCATCGCAACCGGCTTCGACTAAAAAATTACCAATTTTTAAAACGGCAACCTATTTGTAGTCGAGGCCGGTTTTGATTTTGTTGAAATAATCGAAGGAACATAGAAGCCTCGACCACGCGGAAACCACATTCAGCCATTCGGGAGAGTGACCAAAACCTCCGGGAACCTCATGGAAACCTTGGGTGCCGGGCAAGGTCACCAGAGGTTTCCGTTCAGGTTTCCTAAGTGGGACAGGGGCATTACACAGCTCGCCCCAGGAATACAGTCAACAGGCAACCCTCACCCAACCTCCTGCCCCCCCAAGTCTGAAGACCAATACCCCCAGGTAGTCCTACTGACTGATTCCAACGGGAAGTTTCTGGACCCCCAGAGGCTGTTCCCAGGTCGCCAGGTATTGGTTAAAACATGCAGCCCCACAGACCATGCAATGAGGGTCCTGAGCAAAGACACCATCGGGAGCCCTCAATACCTTGTGATCCATACAGGCACGAATGATCTGCGCGCCTTACGTCATGGTACTGCTGGGGCAATAAAGAGGATGGCAGAAAAGGCCAGCAAGGAATTCACTGATTCGAGGATCGTGATCTTCACCCTGCTGCCCAGGACGGACACCCCACCCCATGTGATTCACAACACCAACATGGAGATCAGCAGAGGATGTGCCGCCCTCCCTAATGTCCAATTGGCCCACCACCCGACCATCGGTACATGGGACCTCCATGACGAAATACATCTAAACAGACAGGGGGTGAGGGTCTTCTCAAAGATACTGCTGATGATAGGGCCAAAACTGCGGACGAAACTGAATGCTCTTCAACCACCGTCGCGCCCAAATCCAGACACAAAATCGAGAGCGGAAACGATAGCGCACGGACAAGCGAAAGGGAAAACGTACTGTGATGCCAAACGCAGAGTACGAGCGCCGCGGTTCAAGGTCGGCGACTGGGTACGAATCAGCCGCCCAAACAGACCGCGTAAGCTCGCAAGCACACTCTCAAACCCGATACAGATCAAACGGAGACTCGGCAAGAACGCATACCTCCTCTAAGATGACATCAGATGGAACGCGAGGCGTCTCATCGCAAGCAGACAGAGACAGGAAGACGACGAACCGGACGCTTTTCCTTTCCTGATATCCAGTCAAGACAGCGAACGCGGTCAGCATACAGCTATACAGTTATATTCACTGAGCAGTTATTTTTTGGAATTCTGTTTATTAATAAACATGAAATTTGAAAGGATTTTGGACTGATTTCATATGGACTTGATTTGATAACTGGACTTAAATGATCGCCTTCATTTACAAGGAGGGGAAAATATGTTGTATCTATGTAAGACTGTCCCTACAGTCACCACAAGAGGGCTCTGCCCCTATATGTATGTTTTTCTCCGAATCAGTCAGGCAGCCATTTTGGCTTGAATAAACCCACGTGCTGGCACGGTACAACACGAGTCGATATCGAGTTATTATCCGTCAATCACAACACTATGCTCACAACTTGAATCTTCATTCTGTCGGCTAAATTCATACCTGAATGTACGAGCCTTTTCAAGACCATTGACGCTCTTGCCTCATTTTTCAGTCATTCTACAAGACGATTGCAATTTCTTGATGAAATAGTGCAGAAACGCAAAACAAAGGCCGCACCAACCAGACAGGCTTCAAACTCAAAGCAAATCCAAACTATTTTGCAATATCATGGAGACCTCTGTAAACATTTTGACAGCATTAACACCAATCCTTTATTGTGGGATCATGAAACTTTTGTGTGGAGCAATGTAGGTATGTTGCAAAACTTACCTTCAGCGGCGCTGCAGATCTGTCACTGCCCGTGTGCGCGACTTTGGCGCCTTTGAGAGGGGGGCGGGTTTAAAACGCCATTTTCTCTTGGCTATTGAAATTGAGGTTGTACAGCCTACTTAGTTGCTGACGAAAAATCGCTGCGACATTAGTTCGCTGCAGCTATTTTTAAACTAAATTGGTTTATTTAATTGTTGTAGTAGGTTAAAAATCATCCTCTAAAGCCGCAACCGCCGACAACGGGACAGATCTCATGTAAGGGACAAGGCAAGGTAGGTTGTTTAATTTTACATTAAAAAGGGCTTCTTAAGATCCCTTTATACAAAATTTTATGTTGCGAGTAGCTGACTTGGGGGCCCATTCAATCCCGCAGTATTTTTCTGGGCATATGGGCTTCAAATCCTCCGCAATGGGAACGTTCCAAACCATTGCGTTCCACAGAATCCCACTCGAAAGCTGATTTAAACGGCCATTAATTTACACCCAGGAAGAGACCCACATTAACAGTGTTCATTTCACCACCACAAACAAATGTCTCTCTGCAGCAGTCGAGGAATTGGCTGGTGGGACTGCTGAGGACTATGCACAACATGCTTGTGAACCAATTGACAATTTGTGTAAAACCTACACATATTTCAATCAGCAAGCAAATTATCAAGAAACCAGACAAAATATAATCGCCAACATTTCAAACACAATGAGTGGCAGATGTGCAAGTCATGCTGCTATTAGAATTGTGAGTAGTGAGTGGGGTAAATATTTGAACGAGCTCTACTGCCACTTGCATCCTCTTGACTCCATTGCTACATCAGTTCGCTCAGCCCTAAAAATGCAGAAACAATCCGGAGGATAATTCTTGTTTGGGAAAGACTGTCTAGCAGTCTATGCCATTCTGCAGATGAGCAAGCTTCGTTATAAAAACGGAAAAGGGGACAGGAACATCCCCCGAGGTGTCCTCCCACGGTACCGTGGCAACAGATTGCACATACTGTTTCATATTAGTGGCAAGCTCATAGAATATTATGATGACTTTGTTGTACTGCTGAATAGCGGAACATCCTGTGGGGGGTTGAAAAGCGCCATCCTCCATGACCACCCAGGCTGAAGCAAAAGTAGAACTTCAGATACTGGGCTTACTTGGCAAATATCTGACTGGGCCTTGGATGAAGCGCTTCTACACTTCAAGCCAGAATCAGATCAACCGTGTTGATGGCATCAAAGTGGTTAAAGGGGTGATTGCTACTATAAAGGAAGCTACAGAAAATCCAGAGAACTTGATATTGGCAAGGGAAGATTCCTTCGGTGAGGAGGTATATCTTGATGCCACATTGAAAAAGCTTTGGGAGCTACCAGTACATCCACAGTTCAGTTCAAAGATGAGGAGCTGTCTTCAAGCTGTCATCACTGTGTTGGAGAGGCAGTATAGTAATACTTTGAACTTGATGTAACTGAGAAACTGAAGGAGGAGACTGCATTAGCAAGATCACACAACATTGATGCGGAGGAGATAATGGGGATGTTTAGCTCATCGAAACAGAAATCTCCCAATGCCACCATGTGTTATTTGTCATATAGGATGCGGGCCTGCAAGAATAAAACAGTCAATTACCTTGATAATCTCGACTTTCTCAGTGAACGCCCACAGACGGTGAGACTTGGACCCTACACCTCGACATTTTTATGCTTTATCTGATGGGACAAATTGCAGACTTGATTTTTTAAATCTCAAAATGTTGTAACATTGCTAAGCAATGGGTTTTATGCTTGGCTAACGAAAGATTCTACATACTTTCTTCTAATGGTTTATAATGACATTTTCATTAAAACTGACACTCTCTACAACATTTTGTGGAAGTGAGTGTTCTGCATTCCTCCATCGCTGACATCCGTGCGGGCAAACGGGGGCCCCTCCTCACCGCGGCGAACGGGAGTGCTATTCGCATCTCCGGGGTTCGCACCATCTCCCTCAACTCTGGCCACAGCTGCTTTTCGTGGGAGTTCGTCATCACCAATGTTTCCCAGCCATTGCTGGGCGCCAAGCACAGGCTAAGCAACTCTACCAGCTGAAAGAGGATTTCAAACAGCTGATGACGAAAAATGAGACTACCACCTCTGAGATGAGGAGAACCCTGCAAAAGCTGAGACAAGAAAACTGTGCACTTCGTGCCCAAATAGCCAAAATGAAGGATATAAATAAGCAGGGAAAATAATTTGACCAGCAACTCCAGAAGGTCAGGGACAATCACCCAGATCTTCCAAAAAGGACACACGAAAAAACACAGAACCCAGCTGCTGCTCACTTTCCTATGGCTGATCCGACCTCTCCGATCTGCACTCAGCCCACCAATACACCATTTTTGGACACCCCTTCTGTTATGCCCCTGTCCCACTTAGGAAACCTGAGCGGAAACCTCTGGTGACCTTGCCCACCACCCAAAAAAATAAATCAAGGTCGAGGTGACCTGCAACCTCCTACCACCTCCCACGCAGATGTTGAAAACCTTCCTCGACTATGAAGAAAACCTCCTTCGACCGACGGCAACCTCCTTCGACTAATTTGAAAACTGGCTTCGTTAAATTGGTCCGCTATTGAACAACACCCCATTTGACCTCATACAACCAAACTGAAAACCAACAACCACCAGCGTCGACTGGTTACAGCTCAGTTGATCACGCGATGAAATGTCATGAATGTTTTTTTCTTATGATAAACGCCTCCCGGGTTGTTTTTTTTTCAAAATCATTCTGAACCATGAGAGCAGGGAAAGAACAAGTTAGGTGGATGTTACTAAAAGTACATCTACTGCTGTCAGCAGTAGCCCTTTTGTTTCATCAGCCTTTCAAGAAAGGCAGAAGGGAAAGCACAAGGATGATGAGGAAGCAGAAGAGGTGTCAGTGGGTGAAGCCCTTCTTGCAAAGAAGATTGATGCTTGGACTAAGATAACCTGATGAATGTGCTGCAAGAGGATTAGTCTGCATTTTACAACTTTCCTCTCCTAAAAAGAACTCTGCAACTATGATTGAGCACGCCCAGGAGTGACAGAGGTCACATGCTTATGTTAATATTAACCTTTTTTTCACCCAGTTTTCACCGTCGACTACCTTCGACCTCCCGTGACCACCTTCCGCTAGCATCGCAACCGGCTTCGACTAAAAAATTACCAATTTTCAAAACGGCAACCTATTTTTAGTCAAGGCCGGTTTTGATTTTGTTGAAATAATCAAAGGAACATAGAAGCCTCGACCACGCGGAAACCACATTCAGCCATTCGGGAGAGTGACCAAAACCTCCGGGAACCTCATGGAAACCTTGGGTGCCGGGCAAGGTCACCAGAGGTTTCCGTTCAGGTTTCCTAAGTGGGACAGGGGCATTACACAGCTCGCCCCAGGAATACAGTCAACAGGCAACCCTCACCCAACCTCCTGCCCCCCCAAGTCTGAAGACCAATACCCCCAGGTAGTCCTACTGACTGATTCCAACGGGAAGTTTCTGGACCCCCAGAGGCTGTTCCCAGGTCGCCAGGTATTGGTTAAAACATGCAGCCCCACAGACCATGCAATGAGGGTCCTGAGCAAAGACACCATCGGGAGCCCTCAATACCTTGTGATCCATACAGGCACGAATGATCTGCGCGCCTTACGTCATGGTACTGCTGGGGCAATAAAGAGGATGGCAGAAAAGGCCAGCAAGGAATTCCCTGATTCGAGGATCGTGATCTCCACCCTGCTGCCCAGGACGGATACCCCACCCCATGTGATTCACAACACCAACATGGAGATCAGCAGAGGATGTGCCGCCCTCCCTAATGTCCAATTGGCCCACCACCCGACCATCGGTACATGGGACCTCCATGACGGAATACATCTAAACAGACAGGGGGCGAGGGTCTTCTCAAAGATACTGCTGATGATAGGGCCAAAACTGCGGACGAAACTGAATGCTCTTCAACCACCGTCGCGCCCAAATCCAGGCACAAATGTGAGGGCGGAAACGATAGCGCACAGACAAGCGAAAGGGAAAACGTACTGTGATGCCAAACGCAGAGTACGAGCGCCGCGGTTCAAGGTCGGCGACTGGGTACGAATCAGCCGCCCAAACAGACAGCGTAAGCTCGCAAGCGCACTCTCCAAGCCGATACCGATCAAACTGAGACTCGGCAAGAATGCGTACCTCCTCCAAGATGACACCAGATGGAACGCGAGGCGTCTCATTGCAAGCAGAGACAGGAAGACGACGAACCGGACGCTTTTCCTTTCCTGATATCCAGTCAAGACAGCGATCGCGGTCAGCATACAGCAAGCAGTCAAATCTGGCTCCACGCTCTCAGCGACAGTAGAGGAGACCTCAGTATCTGCAAGATTTTCAGCTGTGAACCCATAAACCGTTATATTCACTGAGCAGTTATTTTTTGGAATTCTGTTTATTAATAGACATGAAATTTGAAAGGACTTTGGACTGATTTCATATGGACTTATATTTGATTTGATAACTGGACTTAAATGATCGCCTTCATTTACAAGGAGGGGAAAATATGTTGTATCTATGTAAGACTGTCCTTACACAGTCACCACTAGAGGGCTCTGCCACTATATGTATGTTTTTCTCCGAATCAGTCATGCAGCCATTTTGGCTTGAATAAACGCACGCGCTGGCACGGTACATGAGTCGATATTGAGTTATTATCCGTCAAACACAACACTATGCTCACAAGTTGAATCTTGTTCTCAGTCGGCTAAATTCATACCTGAATGTACGAGCCTTTTCAAGACCATTGACGCTCTTGCCTCATTTTTCAGTCATTCTACAAGACGATTGCAATTTCTTGATGAAATAGTGCAGAAACGCATTCCAAAGGCAGCACCAACCAGACAGGCTTCAAACTCAAAGCAAATCCAAACTATTTTGCAATATCATGGAGACCTCTGTAAACATTTTGCCCTTCCTTCCCGAGGCTTTTGGAGGCTCGGAGCAGGTCGGGGCCACTATCGACCGCGTGTCCACTGCTCCCAGTCGGCCCCCCCGTCAAAATCCGGCCGCCATTGGGCATTCCACTGCAGGCACGTCCTTCCTGCAAGGCCCGCCTGCAGTTCCACCCAACGCCAGCAGAGGTCGCTTGCGTTCAACCCAGCCAAATTCGCTTGCAGTTCCACCAGACGCCAGCAGAGGGGGTTGGTGCTATTACCATCGTCGCTGGGGAGGTGCAGCAAGGCAATGTCGCCCACCGTGTTCATTCCCGGGAAACGAAGGGGCCGGTCGTCAGTGATTCCTTCGGCGGCCGGCAATATTCATCGCGTCTTCGCCTGGGATCGCCACACTGGAGGTCAATTCCTCGTGGACACTGGTGCGGAAGTGAGTGTTCATCCTTCCTTCATTGCTGACATCCGTGCCGGCAAACGGGGCCACCTCCTCACCGCGACGAACGGGAGTGCTATTCGCACCTACGGGGTTCGCACCATCTTTCTCAACTTTGGCCGCAGCTGCTTTTCGTGGGAGTTCGTCATCGCCGACGTTTCCCAGCCGCTGCTGGGTGCCGACTTCCTTCGAGCCCATTCACTGCTCGTGGATGTCAAGCGGCGGCGCCTGATGCACTCCGTCACGTTGGAGCCGGTCTTCCTCCGCATTGGTGAGCCCTGATGGCCCCGTCGTCCGTGGATGCGACTTTTGCGCGCATCCTGGCGGATTATCCGGACATCCTCGAACCCCACTTTCGCTCCTCCACCCCCAAGCATGGGGTGGAGCACCATATTCCTACTACAGGCCCGCCTGTGCACGCCCGGGCGCGTCATCTCGCGCAAGACAAGCTTCGTCTGGCTCGGGAGGAGTTCCGCCTGATGGAGGTGATGGGCATCGTGCGTCCCTCCGATAGCCCATGTACGTCACCGCTCCACATGGTCCCCAAAGCGGGAGGGGGCCGGCGCCCGTGTGGGGATTACCGTCGCCGACAGGTACCCGGTCCTGCACATTCAGGACTTCAATGCCCATCTGGCCGGAGCATCGGTGTTCTCGAAGGTGGACCTCTTGCGAGGGTACAACCAAATTCCAGTCCACCCCGACGATATCCCTAAGACGCCATTATAACACCATTTGGACTGTTTGAATTTTTGCAGGATGCCATTTGGTTTGAAGATAGCTGCGCGGCCTTTCAGCGGCTTAGGGACTGTGTGTGCCGTGGCCTGGACTTTGTATTCGTGCACTTGGACGACATACTCGTGGCAGTCGCTCGCGGCAGGAGCACTGCTTCACCTCCATCAGCTGTGTCAGCGCCTCAGCGATATAGGTGGCTGTCAACTCCTCCAAATGCTGTTTTAGGGGTGACGGCCATACGACTTCCTCGGCCACCGTGTAACTCCACAGGGGATGGTGCCTCTTGCCAGGCCAGGGTGGACGCTGTCCGCAGGTTCCCCTGTTCGACCACAAGTTAAGGGCCTACAGGAATTCGTGGGGATGGTCGCCTTTTATCACCGTGTTCTTGCCGACAGCGGCCGCAGTCATGCGTCCGCTTTTCCACCTGATTGCTGGTCATCGCAGGGAGGTCGAGTGGTCCGTGGAAGCAACAGCGGCATTCGAGAGGGCTAAGGAGGCACTGGCTAGGGGCCACGATGCTCGTCCACCCACGAGAGGACGCCCCGACCGCCCTGACGGTAGACGCTTCCGAGGTTGCGGTTGGGGCAGTGTTGGAGCAGCTCGTTGACGGATGCTGGCGGCCACTCGCCTTCTTCAGCAGGCATCTCAATGGTGCTCAGCGCCGTTACAGCGCTTTCGACCACGAGCTCCTTGCCCTGTATCTCGCCGCACGCCATTTCCGCTACTTCCTGGAGGGGAGGCCTTTTACTGCATTTACGGATCACAAGCCGCTTACCTTCGCGTTCGCCAAGGTTTCAGACCCGTGGTTTGCGCGGCAGCAGAGGCAGTTGGTGTATGTGTCCGAATACACCACCTCCATCCGTTTGGTTGTGGGCAAATACAACAGGGTGGCCTCGACCTGCAGTCCACGCGGTTCTCCAAGTCGCTGAGGGGATTAATTATTCCGCCCTGGCAGCCTCTCTGCTGGTCGACGAGGAGATGGCCGCCTATCATACGGCAGTTTCGGACCTGCAGTTGGAGGACGTTGACTGTGGTCCTGGGGGCGCAACGTTGTTGTGCGATGTCTCCACTGGAGCTCCGCGTCCCATCGTCTGGCGGTGCAGGGTATTTGAGGTGCTCCATGGGCTTGCGCATCCCTCCACCAGGGCGACAACGGCCCTGGTAGCCTCCCGCTTCATGTGGCACCGGCTGCGCAAGGAGGTTGGACATTGGGCGCGCACTTGCATTCCGTGCCAGACCGCCAAGCAGCAACGACACGTGCGCGCACCGTTGCAGGAGTTCATCATCCCTCGGCAGCGGTTCGACCACATCACGTGGACATCGTGGGGCCGCTGCCGTCGTCCCGGGGCATGACCTATCTCTTCACCGTCGTGGACCACTTCACGCGGTGGCCTGAAGCCATTCCGCTACCTGATTCTTCAACGGCCACTTGCGCTCCGGCCTTGGTGGCGCACTGGATCGCCCGGTTCGGTGTGCCACTGGACATAACATCCGACCGGGAGCCTCAGTTCACGTCGGAACTTCGGACACTCTGCAACGTCTTCAGCAGACGGTGGGCAAGCTGGCGCCAGTGCCCACGTCTCGTCATGGGTCCCTTCCGAGTCCTAGGGCATGGCTCGTCTACATTGGGGGACTGTGTCTTTGGCACAGTGGTGTGCAATGTTGGAGCCCCACAGGTAACGGTTCTGGCTCCGTTCCTCTTCACCCTGTGTACTGCAGACTTCAATTATAAATCTGACACATGCCACGTACAGAAATACACGGACTTGACCAGTGCTTTCTGTGTCTGGAATAAAGAGAACTGTCTCATCCTGAATACAACCAAGACCAAAGAGATGGTGGTCAACTTTGGCAGGTCCAAGCTCCCTCTTCAGCCGGTCAACACTGCAGGGGCTGACATTGAGGTGGTGGAGACATATAAATATCTTGGAGTGCACCTTGATAACAAACTGGACTGATCTGTCAACTCTGACTCCCTCTACAAAAAAGGTCAGAGCAGACTCTTTTTCCTCAGAAGGCTCAAATCCTTCAATGTGCGTAATGATATGCTGCACATGTATTTGCTATACTGTGGTTGCAAGTGTCAGTTTTTACGCTGTTATCTGCTGGGGAAACAGCATCAGTGCGAAAAACAGCAAAAAGTTGGACAAACTGGTGAAACGGGCTAGCTCAGTGCTGGGGGGGTGGGGGTGGGGGGGTGAGATGGAGTGGACTCTGGGATGGATGTGCTTGAGAGGCGTATGAGGCGCAAGGTGCAGGTCACCCTCGACAACTCCGGGCACTCCCTCCATGAAATTCTGGAGGGTCAAAAGAGCACTCGGAACAACAACCTGCGCTGTAGCACAAAGCGGTTCAGGAGGTCCGTCACCCCTGCAGCCATTAGATTTTATAATAAGGACCGCTAGGCTGTAGGGGGATGCTTTTGCATTTTGAATAGTTAATTATTGGGTCTTTTTAAGTATTTATTGATTTCAGGTATTGTCCATATTGTATTTTATGTATTTTTTTTGTCTGCTTTCGTTCTGAATGTGTGGGTTTGTTGGTTGGGGGCTTCTGGACATCTGAATTTCCCTGAGGGGATCAATAAAGTATTTATTATTATTAACTTATATCAGAGTGCTGGACAGAGCAAAGTACGGAGGAGAGAAGGAACTGCCCAAGATCCAAAGCATACCATCTCATCTGTGAAACACAGTGGTGGGGGTGTTATGGCCTGGGCATGTATGGCCGCTGAAGGTACTGGCTCACTTATCTTCATTGATGATACAACTGCTGATGGTCGTAGCATAATGAATTCTGAAGTGTATAGACACATCCTATCTGCTCAAGTTCAAAAAAATGCCTCAAAACTCATTGGCCGGCAGTTCATTTTACAGCAAGACTATGATCCCAAACATACTGCTAAAGCAACAAGGGATTTTTTTTTCAAAGCTAAAAAATTGTAAATTCTTGAGTGGCCAAGTCAATCATTCAATCAGAACCCAATTGAACATGCCTTTTATATGCTGAAGTGAAAACTGAAGGGGACTAGCCCCCAAAGCAAGCATAAACTAAAGGTGGCTGCAATACAGGCCTGGCAGAGCATCACCAGAAAAGACACCCAGCAACTGGTGATGTCCATGAATCACAGACTTCAAGCAGTCATTGCATGCAAAGGATATGCAACAAAATACTAAATATGACTACTTTCATTTACATGACATTGTTGTGTCCCAAACATTATGGTGCCCTGAAATGGGGGGAGACTATGTATAAACACTGCTGCCATTTCTACATGGTGAAACCAAAATGTATAAAAATAGCCTTCATTAACACCTGACAATGTGCACTTTAACCACATGTGATTTTTTTCTATTACAAATCTCAAATTGTGGAGTACAGAGGCAAATAAATGATGGGTCTTTGTCCCAAACATTATGGAGGGCAATGTGTGTCGTCAGCAAATATGGAGAGGTAGATCGCTCTCTAATAGTAAGCAGAAAATAGGTGCAGGAGTAGGCCATTTGGCCCTTCGAGCCAGCACCGCCATTCAATATGATCATGGCTTCTGGATGGCCAGCCATGATCCTATTGAATGGTGGTCCTGACTTGGGCCGAATGGCCTACTCCTGCATCTATTTTCTATGCTTCTAGGTTTACTATTAGAAGCTTCGATAGGGTAGGCAGACAGAACCTCTTTCCCAAGGTGGAAAGGTCAAAGGCCAGAGGGTCTAACTGTCTGGTGAGAGGGGGACAACATTTCAAGGAGTAAGGATAAGAATAAGGGGTAAGCCATTTAGAACGGAGATGAGGAAACACTTTTTCTCACAGAGAGTTGTGAGTCTGTGGAATTATCTGCCTCAGAGGGCGGTGGAGGCGGGTTCTCTGGATGCTTTCAAGAGAGCTAGATAGGGCTCGTAAAAATAGCGGAGTCAGGGGATATGGGGAGAAGGCAGGAACGGGGTACTGACTGGGGATGATCAGCCATGATAACATTGAATGGCTCGAAGGGCCCAATGGCCTACTCCTGTACCTATTGTCTATTGAGGTGTGAAAGGCCAGTTTTTACACAGAGAAAGGTTTGGTACCTGGAACGCACACAGCCAGAGGCCAGTGGTGGTGGTGGGATATGGGATAGTGGCTTACAGCCTGCAGCTGCAGAGTGTGGCGAAGCACTTAAGAGCCTGTCCCACTTCGACGACACTTTCGGCGACTGCCGACCGACTAGTTTTAATGGAATCTACCTACAACACTTGGCGACAACCTACGACAACATCTTCGTCAACCTACATCAAAAATTGTCACCACTGTCGTCGAAAATGTTTCAACATGTTGAAAATTTTGCGGCAGTCGCCCAAAAAATCGCCTAATTGGGACAGACCCATTAACAACTGAGACTTGAAATTGGTACAGACTCTGTATACCGTCTTGGTACAATTAGTGTACACTTGCACTGTATCCGGGAAGCTTATCCAAGATGTATTTTAGTGCTTGGGTACAGTGATACCTGTACTGGACTCTATTCAAAATGAATTTCACTGCACCTCAACTTCCTTTGGCAAACAAAGTACACTTGAACCACTGCATTGAAGAGGCCTTTAGATAGGTACACGGATACATACGCAGGGACAGGGATCACATGCTGACAGATAAGGTTAGCTTAGCTCGGCATCATGTTCAGCATGGACATTGTGGGTCGAAGGGCCTGCTCCTGTGCTGTACTGTTCTTCAGTTTTTAGTTTAGTTTAGAGGTACAGTATGGAAACAGGCCCTTCGGCCCACCGAGTCCGTGCCGACCAGCGATCACCCGATGCACTAGTTCGATCCTACACTCCAGGGGGAATTTATAGAAGCCAATTAACCTACAAACCTGTGCGTCTTTGCAGTGTGGGAGGAAGGGGTAAGCCATTTACAACGGAGATGAGGATACACTATATACTTTAGAAGGATGAGTTTGGGCTTGTGTACACTGGAATTTAGAAGGATGAGAGGGCATCTTATTGAAACATATAAGATTATTAAGGTACACAAAATTGCTGGGGAAACTCAGCGGGTGCAGCAGCATCTATGGAGCGAAGGAAATAGGCGACGTTTCGGGCCGAAACCCCTCTTCAGACAATAATAAGATTATTAAGGGTTTGGACACGCTAGAAGCAGGAAACATGTTCCCGATGTTGGGGGAGTCCAGAACCAGAGGCCACAGTTTAAGAATAAGGGGTAAGCCATTTAGAATGGAGATGAGGAAACACTTTTTCCACACAGAGTTGTGAGTCTGTGGAATTCTCTGCATCAGAGGGCGGTGGAGGCCGGTTCTCTAGGTATTTTCAAGAGAGGGCTCTTAAAGATAATGGAGTCGGGGGATATGGGGAGAAGGCAGGAAGCGGGTACTGATTAAGGATGAGCAGCCATGATCACATTGAATGGCGGTGCTGGCTCGAAGGGCCGAACAGCCTACTCCTGCACCTATTGTCTATTGAAACCGGAGCACCCGGAGATATCCCAGGCGGTCACCAGAACATACAAACCTTGCACAGGCAGCACCCCCTGTCAGGATCGAACCCGGGTCACTGACGCTGTGAGGCAGCAACTCCACCTGCCGCGCCACCGTGCCGCCCAGTCCACGAAGCCACGCAAAGTAATTTAGAGCGTTTTTTGGAACGTCTCAAAGTCTGACAACGTGGCTTTTGCTAACGTCACACAAAATACATCGTCGGGCGTTGCCACCAGTTTATCCAGGGGAATGTAGTTGGGCTGAGATGGGTCATACTGGGCCCGGCCCACGTGCTGGAGAAACAGGTGTCGATCTTTTATCCTCAAAAACTTTGCATTGAAAGCCTAGGACAATAAATAACAAGGACCTCGTATTAGGGGGGGGGGGGTCAGACCTCCCAATAATTATATGTTAACATTAGAAAAATACTCAAAAGATTTTTGAAATGTAATTGACAAAATAAAATGTGTTGGAAGGATCTGCAGACAAATACAGACACAAAAAGCTGGAGTAACTCAGCATGCAGATACAGCAGGCAGTGAAGAAAGCGAATGGCATGTTGGCCTTCATAACAAGAGGAATCGAATATAAGAGCAAAGGGGTCCTTCTGCAGTTGTACAGGGCTCTAGTGAGACCACACCTGGAGTATTATGTGCAGTTTTGGTCCCCTAATTTGAGGAAGGACATTCTTGCTATTGTGGGAGTGCAGCGTAGGTTTACAAGGTTAATTCCCGGGATGGCGGTACTGTCAAATGCTCAGAGGATTGAAACATATAAGATTGTTAAGGGTTTGGACACACTAGAAGCAGGAAACAGGTTCCCGATGTTGGGGGAGTTCAGAACCAGGGGCCACAGTTTAGGAATAAGGAGTAAGCCATTTAGAACAGGATGAGGAAACAATTTTTCTCACAGACAGTGTCGAGTCTGTGGAATTCCCTGCCTCAGAGGGCAGTGGAGGCAGGTTCTCTGGATGCTTTCAAGAGAGAGCTAGATAGGGCTCTTAAAAATAGCAGAGTCAGGGGATATGGGGAGAAGGCAGGAACGGGATACTGATTGGGGGTGATCAGCCATGATCACATTGACTGGCGGTGCTGGCTCGAAGGGCCAAATGGCCTAGTCCAGCATCTATTGTCTATCTCTGGAGAGATGCCGAGTTACTCCAGCTTTTTGTGACAAATTAAAATCGCACCCACTGAGAATAATACTCAACAACTGGACAATTTCTAGTATGTAAAGAAAATTAGCCTACATTAAATCGACAGCTATGTAAACAGTGCCCTGATAGTAATACCAGAGGCATGTCCCTTCAACATGGATGGTTTTTGTTTCTTGTTTTTCCCCCTTCTAAACCCTCTGGAGGAAACTCGAGGTTGAACTGAAAGCTTACACTTCAGGAATGTGTTAAATTTGCCATTTATAACTTTCTGATGGTTCAGTTAAGAGATACAGTGTGGAAACAGGCTCTTCGGTCCACCGAGTCCGAGCCGGCCAGCGATCATTCATGCACTAGTTTTATCCTACATACAAGGGACAATTTACAGAAGCCAATTAACCCTCATGTCTTTGGAGTGTGGGAGGAAACCGGAGAGTCCGGAGAAAACCCGCGCGGTCACAGGGGAAGTACAAACTCCGTACAGACAGCACCATAGTGATTTGGAGACTTCATTGTTTGCCTTCTGTGGTAAACCTAGGTTACTCTCAGGAAGATTAGTTTCCTCTTCCGAAACAACATCGCTACAATTTGCAGCAGAGGCAGAACAGCGGGGCTGGAGAGCTAAGATCTGCCCGGTAGAAGTTGGATGTCGAGGATTCGTGGCAACATCTACCTTAAGACTGATGAAGGACCTGGGGGACAAGCGGACAAGCCCTACGCCAGGCCATCAAAGAAACATCACGGGTGGCTCTGGTCTCCCAAATAACCGACTAGACAGATGCAGAGGGGGGTGGTTCTGGGACGCCACTGGAGACGTCGTGGGTCCAATCAGCGAAATGTCAATGAAAGTAGGTGCCCACTTGATAACCCCAATGATGTGTCTGTCTAGCCTTTCTCAACATCGGAGGAGCATAGGTGAGTACAGAAGGCTCCCATCACCATCGGGAGTAAATTGATATTTGGCACTTTGGACTTTTAACATCTTGTCCTGTGTATTTGTAAACAATGATTTATAAAATGTAATTAGACAGCATCAACAGGATAAGTTTCTAAGGACATTTTGAACATCTTTTCTTCAAATGTTATTATGGTAATTCATTTCCAAGATTGTAACTCGCATCTAAGATTTTTATTTACTCTGGTAGAACCCAATGCTGACATGTGTAAAAAGCATTTAAAGGATGATCGCTGGTCGACGTGGACAGATATAATGCATACTATAGATACTATGTTACTAGTTTTACATTTGTTTATTTAGCCTGGTCAATCTGTGGAATCCTTCGCCACAGAAGGCTGTGGAGGCCAAGTCAGTGGATATTTTTAAGGCAGAGTTAGATAGATTCTTGATTAGTACAGGTGTCAGAGGTTATGGGAAGGCTGCAGGAGAATGGGGTTTGGAGGGAGAGATAGATCAGCCATGATTGAATGGCGGAGTAGACTTGATGGGTCAAATGGGCTAATTCTACTCCAATTACTCCTGTTCCTTATGACGAATGGCCCATTTTCACGCTGTGTCTCTAAACAAACTACTTGGGCTCTTTAAATTGCCCCTGGTGTGTGGAGAGTGGATGAGATAGTGTGATAACATAGAACTAGTGTGAACGGGTGATCGCTGGCCGGCATGGACTCGGTGGGTCAAAGGTCCCGTTTCTATGCTGCATCTCTGAACCAAGCTAAATTCTAATATATACTATTAGATATAATGTATACTATAGATACTATGCTACTAGTTTAAAATGTGTTTATTTTGGTAGAATCCAATGCTGATACGTGAAAAGGGCATTATAATTATGAAGAAACAAGGAACTGCAGATGCTGGTTTGCCAAGGAAAAAGACAAAGTTGCTGGAGTAACTCAGCGAGTCAATTCTTGCTTGCTGCAGCACAACAGAATATGTAAACATAGTACGTGACGGGAGAAAAAGCAAGTTCAGTGTGTATATATACACATGCACACATACTCAATAAATAAACAAATATACTGCAATAATAATAATAGTCTATTGTAGTTCAGAGCTTATTCGTTGTTGTGTTTAATAGCCTGATGGCCGTAGGGAAGAAGCTGTTCCTGAACCTGGACGTTACAGTTCTCAGGCTCCTGTACCTTCTTCCCGATGGCAATGGTGAAATGAGTGCGTGGCCAGGATGGTGTGGGTCTCTGATGATGTTGGCTGCCTTTTTGACGCAGCGACTTCGATAGATTCCTTCGATGGTGGGGAGGTCAGAGCCGGTGATGGACTGGGCAGTGGTCACAACTTTTTGCAGTCAAAGACTTCTGTGTTTATCCTTGGTAAACCAGCATCTGCATTTGTTGTCGTGTTTAATAGCCCGATGGCTGTAGGGAAGAAAAGCATCTTCTCTGGAGCAAGCGTCCCTGGAGAAAAGCATCTCTGGAGAAAAGGAATGGGTGACGTTTCATCTCGACCCAAGATGTCACCTATTCCTTTTCTCCAGAGACGCTGTCCGACCCGCTGAGTTACTCCAGCTTTTTATCTTTGAATGTACCGTTTCCCAGCCTTGATATTTACTATAATAAATGTACTAAACATGTATATTTACCTGAGGAAACTTTGTCATCAGATGGTGAGGAATGCCCATTGTATTGTGCAGGTAATCGAACAATCTAGTCACTTTACTCTTGCTGGCAAGGAGTAGCTTAGGGACACACGTGATCATTTGCTGGATTTCATTCTCACGAAAGCCCAACTCAATCCGACAAACCTGGAAAGCAAGAGAACTGAGGGTAGACACAAAATGCTGGAGTAACTCAGCGGGTGAGGCAGCGTCTCTGGGGAGAAGGAATGTGTGACGTTTCGGATCGAGGCCCTTCTTCAGATTAATGTCAGGGGAGAGGGAGATACACAGATAAGGACATGTGAGGTGTGAAGACAGGACAAAGGGAATGGAGTTCAAGGAAAAATGTTTGTCCTGTTTTCACATCTTACACTTCCTTATCTATGTATAGATAGACACAAAAAGCTGGAGTAACTCAGCGTGACAGGTAGCATCTCTGGAGAGAAGCAATGGGTGACGTTCTCCAGAGATGCTGCCTGTCCCGCTGAGTTACACCAGCTTTTTGTGTCTACCTTCGGTTTAAACCAGCATCTGCAGTTCCTTCCTACAAATAATGCTGTAATGCAGGCAGATGGGACTAGTGTAGATGGGGTATCTTGGTTGGAGTGAGCATGTTGGGCCAAAGGGCCTGTTTCTGTGGCGTATGCTATGCCTCTTAATAATCTTGCAAAATTGATACATTGCAAACAATTAAAAAATGTTCCCGCTTTGATACTTATTACGGTTTGCATTGTAAACTTCAATCCACATTTTAAAGTGAAATTCCTTATAAATGGGGTTTATGGTGTTTTAAGAGCATCATACAGGAGGAAAGTGAGACAGAGAAGTATTTTAAGGAGTAGCAAAATTCGCAGACATAGCTGCTGAAGGAAGGGCCATGAAGAATGGAGCACCTATATTCACGGATGAGCAAAATATTAATAGGGGATAATACTCACGGAGCATTAATACTCAGAGACATGCAGAGGATGAGGGGTGATCTTGTGAAGGTGTAAACTGTATCCCTCCCCCACCCATGTCGCACTAGCTTCTCATTTTCACCTATCAGCTAACATTGGCCTGTTTCCTTTATCATTGTTTTTTTTTGCATATATTCTACATCAACGTTTTCATCGTTCTACATCATCGCCTACATTTCTCGTTTCCCTTATCCCTAACCAGTCTGAAGAAGGGTCTCATCCCGAAACATCACCCATCCCTTCTCTCCAGAGATGCTGCCTGTCCCGCTGAGTCACTCCAGCTTTCTGTGTCTATCTTCGGTTTAAACCAGCATCTGCAGTTCCTTCCTACATATTTCCTCCTCCTTCTGCCGTGGGGTAGACTCCCCCCCCCAATCATTGCACATCCCCAATCCTTTCCACTCATCACTTTAATTCCATGCTTCATGTATATTGTGTTTTTATGACTGTTCGCAGATCAATTTCCCTCCTGGGATAAATAAAGTTCTATTGTATCGTGTGGTAAAGGATGATGCAAAGCTCCCCGGGACACTCCCGCCTCGATCGCAGCTTCCCCCTGGCTTCTGCAGTTCCTTCCTACAGCAAAAAGCTTTTGTTTGTACACTATTAAATCAGATAAAACTACACACAAATACAATCAAGCCAAACTCAAGTATGAAAAGGTGCCACAAAGGGAATTTGAAATGAAGAAACACCACGCTGTTCGGAGAAGGTTATTGTCATTCCACTTACTCTAAGATTTTCCTTGACTGGCTCCAAGCTACCAGTCAGCAATTTAGGGAGTCGAATGACCAGATCTCGAGTCTAGGAAAGAAGAAACACATTTCACTGAAAAATCACTCAAGATAAAAAGGTAGACAAAACAAAAATAACATCAAGAGCAGGAATTGACGGAATTCAAAAATAGCCTCACTTAAGTTATTAGCTTATCAGCACAGCCTAGTTTAGTTATTGTCACGTGGTGCGAGATATAGTCAGCAAGACTATACATGATTACAATCGTCCTTCTAAACTCCAGCGAGTACAGGCCCAGTGCCGTCAAACGCTCATCATATATTAACCCTGTACTAGCTGGAGTTTAGAAGGATGAGGGGAGAAACCTCATTGAAACTTACCGAACAGTGAAAGGCCAAGATAGAGTGGATGTGGGGAGAATGTTTCCACTAGTGGGAGAGTCTAGGACCAGAGGCCATAGCCTCAGATTTAAAGGACGTTCCTTTAGGAAGGAGGTGAGGAAGAACTTATTTCGTCAGAGGGTGGTGAATCTGTGGAATTCTTTGCCACAGACGGCTGTGAAGGCCAAGTCAATGGATATTTTTTTAATAGATTGACTGATTCTTGATTAGAAAGGGTGTCAGGGGGTTTGGGGAGAAGGCAGGAGAATGGGGTTGAGAGAGAGAGAGAGAGAGAGATAGATGGGGTTGAGAGGGAGAGATAGATCAGCCATGATTAAATGGCGGAGTAGACTTGATGGGCTGAATGGCCTAAATCTGCTCTTAGAACCTACAAACTTACACGAGGTCTCCTTAAGCGAAAATGTCAAGTCTCCCCACTGGCATTTGCGGAGTTCTCCTGAGGGGACTTCCACATGGAAAGAATTCAATTATTTACCTTCTGCGTACTTAGTCCCAGTTCTTCCTGGTAGAATCCCAACCTGTTGTCCAGTCTTTCCACGCTGAAATTTAACAAATACGGAGCTCCTGACACCATCCGTGAAATGGCTGCTGTGCTGAATTTCTTCGATTGCAGATATTGTACCCTAAGGTGAAAAAAAAACATATTTTCTTAAAATATTTAAAACATCCACATTACAAAATTTATTACATTTGAACACACGATTAAATTTTAGAAAACTTCAACATATAATGGAATATACTACTAGGGGAGAGATGGAGAGAGCGAGAGAGAGGGGGAAGGCAAGGGTTATTTGAAGTTAGAGAAGTCAAGATTCGTACCGCTGGGTTGTAAGCTGCCCCAGCGAAATATGCTGAAGAGAAACACAAGAGAATAAAGAGCTTAACAGGGAGGTGTCACAGAATTAACAGTCACGGTGGTGCAGCGGTAGAGTTGCCGCCTTACAGCGAATGCAGCGCCGGAGCCCCGAGTTCGATCCCGACTACAGGTGCTGTCTGTACGGAGTTTGTACGTTCTCCCCGTGACCTGCGTGGGTTTTCTCCGAGATCTTCAATTTCCTCCCACACTCCAAAGACATGCAGGTTTGTGGGTTCATTGGCTTGGTGTATGTGTAAAATTGTTCCGAGTGTGTGGAGGACAGCGTTAATGTGCGGGGATAGCTGGTCGGCACGGACCCGGTGGGCTGATGGGCCTGTTTCCGTGCTGTATCTCTAAAATTAAAAGATGAACCTGCCTGCAGTCTCATCAGGCCCAAATGCAATTTGGAATTTAATCTTTACCTCTTCTGTAAATTCTCCAAGTCTTCAGTGAGGATGAAGGGATTCCTTGTGAGGAATGCCCCGAGCAATTCTTCTTCTACACCTACATCCTTCAGGAACAGAAGTCGATCTTTTACGTCTCGGTCAAAATCCAGTCGCAACAGCATATTGGCCACATTTGGTCGCTTTTGTAGTTTGGACAGGTCGACACCTATTATTATGCAATAAAACCCATAACAGTAAAATGCATTTGTTATTGTGACAATTAGTCATAAAAAAGCCACTCGTTCCAGCTGCCGAACAGTGATAAACACATACAAGGTCACAAGGAAGAGGAGTAGAATTAGGCCATTCGGCCCAACAAGTCTACTCCGCCATTCAATCATGGCTTGTCTATCTCTCCCTTCTAACCCCATTCTCCTGTCTTCTCCCCATAACCTCTGACACCTGTACTCATTAAGAATCTCTCTCTGCCATAAGAATATCCACTGACCTGGCCTCCACAGCACTTCTGTGGCAAAGAATTTCACAGATTCACCACCCTCTGACTAAAGAAATTCCCCCTCATCTCCTTCCCAAAAGAACGTCCTTTTATTCCGAGGCTGTGACCTCTATTCCTAGACTCTCCTGCTAGTGGAAACATCCTCTCCACATCCATTCTATCCAAGCCTTTCACTATTCTGTATGTTTAAATGAGGTGCCCCCCTCATTCTTCTAAACTCCAGTGAGTACAGGCCCAGTGCCGACAAACACTCATCATAGGTTAACGTACTCATTCCTGGGATCATTCTTGTGTCATTTAGGGTCATACATGGAGTACAACCTTATCATACATCAGTACACTGTGAATGGCTCGAATGTAACCATATAGTGTCTCTCCAATGACTGATTAGCTCGCAACAAAAGCTTTTCACGGTACCGATACATAAGGTTGTACTCTGTGACAATATACTAAACTGAAACAGAAACAAAGTGCTGGAGGAACTCCGCAAGTCAGGCAGTATCTGTGGAAACGAATGGACAGGCAATGCATCAAGTCGGGACCCTTCTTAAGACTTGCCCATACCTTCTATAGATGTTGCCCGACTCACTCCTCCAGCATGGTGTTTTACAACAGACAGACAGACAGACAGAGCTAGAGGGAGAGGTTGAGCAGGCTAGGACTTTATTCCTTGGAGCGGAAGAGGATGAGCGGTCATCTCATGGAAGTGCACAAAATCATGAGAGGAATAGATTGGATAAACGCATAGAGTCTTTGGCCCAGAGTAGGGGAATCGAGTACTAGAGGACCTAGGTTTAAGGTGAGGGGAGAAAGATTAACACTATCCTTTACCCACTAGGGGCAATTTTTACATTTACCAAGCCAATTAACCTACAAACCTGTACGTCTTTGGAGTGTGGGAGGAAACCGAAGAACTCGGAGAAAACGCACGCAGGTCAGGGGTAGAACGTACAAACTCCGTACAGACAGCACCTGTAGTCGGGATCGAACCCGGGTCTCCGGCGCTGCATTCGCCACCGGAGACAATTTATACTTATACCAAATATTCAAACCAAAGCCAATTAACGTCTTTGGAGTGCGGGAGGAAACCAAAATTAGACAATAGGTTCAGAAGTAGGCCATTCGAGCCAGCACCACCATTCACTGTGATTATGGCTGATCATCCACAATCAGTACCCCGTTCCTGCCCTCTCCCCATATCCTTTGACTCCTCCATCTTTAAAAGCACTATCTAACTATCTCTTGAAAGCATCCAGAGAATTGGTCTCCACTGCCCTCTGAGGGAGAGAATTCCACAGATTCACAACTCTTTGGGCGAGATCTCAGATATAGAAGGATGAGGGGGGGGGGGGATCTTATAGAAACATATAAAATTATAAAAGGACTGAACAAGCTAGATGCAGGAAAAATGTTGCCAATGTTAGGCGAGTCCAGAACCAGGGGCCACAGTCTTAGAATAAAGGGGAGGCCATTTAAGACTGAGGTGAGAAAAAACTTTTTCACCCAGAGAGTTGTGAATTTGTGGAATTCCCTGCCACAGAGGGCAGTGGAAGCCAAGTCACTGGATGGATTTAAGAGAGAGTTAGATAGAGCTCTAGGGGGCTAGTGGAATCAAGGTATATGGGGAGAAGGCAGGCGCGGGTTATTGACTGGGGACGATCAGCCAAAGTTACAGAGAAAGGTTGAATAAGTTAGGTCTTTATTCTCTGGAGCGCAGAAGGTTAAGGGGGGACTTGATAGAGATCTTTAAATTGATGAGAGGGATAGACAGAGTTGATGTGGCCAAGCTTTTCCCTTTGAGAATAGGGAAGATTCAAACAAGAGGACATGACTTCAGAATTAAGGGACAGAAGGTTAGGGGTAACATGAGGGGGAACTTCTTTACTCAGAGAGTGGTAGTGGTGTGGAATGAGCTTCCAGTGGAAGTGGTGGAGGCAGGTTCGTTGGTATCATTTAAAAATAAATTGGATAGGCATATGGATGAGAAGGGAATGGAGGGTTATGGTATGAGTGCAGGCAGGTGGGACTAAGGGAAAATAATTATTCGGCACGGACTTGTAGGGCCGAGATGGCCTGTTTCCGTGCTGTAATTGTTATGTGGTTATGATCACAAAGAATGGCGGTGCTGGCTTGAAGGGCCGAATGGCCTCCTCCCGCACCTATTTTCTAAGTCTATGTCTATATTACAGATCTGGGAGAAAACCCACGCGGTCACGGGGAGAACGTACAAACAGCACCCGTGGTCGGGATCGAACCCGAGGCTCTGGTGCTTCAAGAGGGGTAAGGCAGCAACTCTACCACTGTGCTGCCCTAACGGTGCTGTCCTGCGCAATGCTCGATGTTCCACGTTCAGTTAGCACTCACCCAGAAGCACCAGCTTGGTCAGAGTCTCGGACCTGTCCACGTAGTCACGAAGCGTGAAAGAGGTCGGAGGGAGTGGTGGGCTCGCCTCAATGTGTAAAGCTTCCTCGTCAGATATTTCCTCAAACACCGACGGTAGTGGGACATCATCAAATACTGGAATTTTAATGGAAAAATCAACACATTAACCAAAATGGCTATAATTTGCGCTACAATGCTGAGAACTATATTCTGCCCTCTGTATCTTCCCCTTTGCTGTTGTACTTCAGGGTTACGATTGCATTTATGTACAGTATTATCGTTTAGTTTAAAGATGCAGCGTGCAAACAGGCCCTTCGACCCACCGAGTTAATGTAGCAATGTTACAAAATTTTGAGATTTTAAAAATCAAGTCTGTAATTTATCCCATCAGATAAAGCATAAAAATAAGTTTAATTTGACACCTAATTCACTTTCATATCTCAAGTATTTAAAAAGTTATGGCCATTTTCATACTGGGAAATGAGCATCTTGTTCCCTATTGATTTTCTATGGACATAACAAAAAAGCTGTGATCGTGAACAGTCAAAAGCCCATAACTTTCTTAAAAATTAAGAGAACTGAATGAAATCTTCAGTTATCATAGATTGAAGCATTCTGAAACAAATATAAAATAATCTTACTTGGATGACCTGAAATTAAAGCATATAATTAGTTAGTTACCTAATTGTAGCTAATTTCAGACTTCAATTACTAGATCTAAACATCTATCCATTTCTTAATAAATGATTAACATTTTTAAATAGCCTAAATGTCCAAATAATATTCACAAATAATTCACAATAAAACATGATTTTTAAATCTCATTTACATTAATTTATAGGCCAAATGGAAGGAATTTAGTGTTCAATTGCTGCAAATTAAAGTCCATTTTAAATCAGCTTTCCAGTGGGTCCCTGTGGAACGCGCTGGTTTAGAACGTTCACATTGCGGTAGATTTGTGCCCCAAATGCCGAGAAAAATACTGCGGGATACAATGGGGCCAAATTGAGCTACTCGCAATATTAAACTTTGTATAAAGGGTTCTTTAAAAGCCCTTTTTAATGTAAAAATATACAACCTAACTTCTGTGGTTTGCTTTATGGGACCCTGCGGTTGCTGGCTGTCGCGGGTTTAAAGATTGATTTTTAAATTACTATAACTATTATTCAAGGCCTTTAAAACTAATAATAGCTTTTGCGACGGGGTCTTCCAGCGATTTTTCGTTAATAATTAACTAGGCTGAACATTTTCGATTGGAACAGCTTAGAGAAAATCGCGTTTTAAACCCGCCCCCTCTAAACGGCGCCAAAATCGCGCACACCCACAACGGCAGATTTTCAACGACGCTTCAGGTAGGCTTTGCAACATACCTAGTTAATGCTGACCATCGTTCACTAGTTCCGTCTGACACACTGGCCAATTCATCTGCAAACCTTCACGTCTTTGGAGTGTGGGAGGAAACCGGAGAGAACCCACGCAGGTCACAGGGAGAACGTGCAAACTCCGTACAGACAACACCCGTAGTCAAGATCGAACCCGGGTCTCTGGTGCTGTAAGGCAGCAACTCTACCGCTGCGCCACCGTGGCCGCCCACCTGTTAATTCTGTGACACCTCCCCATTAAGCTCTTTTTTTTCCCTCTTGTATTTCTCTTGAACATATTTCGCTGGGGCAGCTTACAACCCAGCGGTATGAATCTTGACTTCTCCAACTTCAAGTAACCCTTGCCTTCCCCCTCTCTCTCCATCTCTCTCCCCCATCCTAGTTCTCACTGACCTCCTGATTAATTTTACTGATTGTATGCCTCCTTGTCACCTTCACGTGCAAACTCCATGCAGACAGCACCCGTAGTCAGGATCGAACCCGGGTCTCTGGCGCTAAGGCAGCGGTACAGCTGCTAATCTTATTTGATCTTATTGGATAGCAAAAACGTTTCATTCTGCCCTAGCATGCGAATTACAAAGAAAAACAAAAATGATTTAAATTGAGTACTAACAAGTCAACATACATATTATTACATCGGTAGTTTGGCAGATTTCCAAACGTATACTTGTTGATAACCTATCAACATGGTACTTCAGAGTGTTCCAAAGCTGCTATCCAGTGGGCAGCACAGTGACGCAGCGGGTAGGTCCGATGCCTCAAAGTGCTGGACACCCAGGTTTGTTCCAGACTACGGGCGCTATCTGTACGGAGTTTGTACGCTCTCACCGTGACCCGCGTGGAATTTCTCAGGGAGCTCCGGTTTCCTCCCACATTCCAAAGACACACAGGTTTGTAGGTTAATTGGCTTCTGTAAATTGTCCCTAGTATGTAGGAGAGAATTAGCACACGAGTGATCACTGGTCGGCGTGGACATTGTATCTCCAATTGTGCCTGCGTAGATAGACACAAAATGCTGGAGTAACTCAGCGGGGGACAGGCAGCATCTCTGGAGAGAAGGAATGGGTGATGTTTCGGGTCGAGACCATTCTTCAGTCTGAAGAACGACACACATGAGTCCCGCTGAGTTACTCCAGCATTTTGTGTTGACCTTCGGTTTAAACCAGCATCTGCAGTTCCTTCCTACAGGTGGTGCCTGCGTAGACTCGGTGGGCCGAAGGGCCTATTTTCATGCTGCATCTCTAAGCTGATGAACAGCGCTGAAGCTGGCATGGAATTTTGACTAAAGAATTGAAACATCGGAAGAAGGTCTTAACCCAAAACATCACCCATTCCTTCTCTCCAGAGACGCTGCCTGTCCCGCTGAGTTGCTCCAGTATTGTGTGTCTATCTTTAAATTAAAAAGACAGCTTCTCCACCAGCTTACCTATGGGTAGTAAGCTGTCATCCGGTGTGGACAGTTCGGTTCGGCCCTGGTTGTGCTTTGTATTTTGCAACGGACTGTTGTCTACGAACTGCACCGAGTCAGCTTCTTCACTGGGTGGCGAGCCTGTTGCTGAGGAGCTGAAGCTAAAATGTGTCAACCTCCAGCGCTTTTGAACGAGGAAACACCGATGTCCGCCTGCACCAGTCGGAGGATGAAGGCTGTATGATGCTGCAGGCATCACCTTCACCTCTGGGTTGGAAGAGAAAAGGAGACCAGAAACTCTCAGTGAAGTCCACCTGTTGCATGCGCGGTGACACAGCGAGGCCATTTTTAAAATTCAAATCAAGATTCTGTGAAAGAAAAATTTGATAGATAAGTATTCTTTACAGAGTCACACAGTGTGGAAACAAGGCCCCTCGGCCCAACTTTCTCACGCCGGCAAACATGTCCCATCTCCACTAATCCCACCTGCCTGCGTCTGGTCCATATCCCTACAAACCTGTCGTATGCATTTACTCCTCTAACTGTTTCTTAAACATTGCGATAGTCCCAGCTTCAGGGCCCGGTTCCACGCTGGATCTCTAAACTAAAACTATAATGCGCCAGTGTAGTAAAATATTTCATAATAAAAGAAAAGAATACATAGAAGAGTGCAGGTAGACACAAAATGCTGGAGTAACTCAGCAAGAGAGGGAGCATGTCTGGAGAGAAGGAATGGGCGATGTTTCGGGTCAAGACCCTTGTCTTAAATTTAAACCAGCATCTGCAGTTCCTTCCTATATAGAACAGTACAGGAACACGTCTTTCAGTTCACAATGCCTGTGCCTAAAATAATGCCAAGATAAGCTAATGTCATCTGCCTGCACTTTTCATATGTCTATTGCAAAGCATCTTAAGCACCACTGTCGTTTCTGCCTCCTCCCCCCCATGCTTACCAGTGCTTTCCAGGTACCTACCCCTCACTGTACAAAACACTTGCCCCGCACATGGAGTCAAGAGTGATGCAGTGTGGAAACAGGCCCTTCGGCCCATCTCGTCCATACCAGCCAACATGTCCCAGCTACCCTAGTCCTACTTGCCTGCGCTTGGTCTTGGCCTTCGCCTCCAAACCTGTCCTATCCATGTACCTGTCTAACTGTTTCTTAAATGTTGGGATAGTCCCTGCCTTTATCCTGCATCCGCACACTGTGGTCGTCTTGTTGTAATCACGCTTGGTCTTGTCATTGACTGGGTAGCATGCAACAAAAAGCTTTTCACTGTACCTTGGGTTCACATAACAATAATAAACAGAACTGAAATTCTCACTTGCAGCAGCACAACACATATATAAACAGAAGATAAAACACAAAAAGCTGGATTAACATGACTTTGTGACCACAACAAAGTTCTGTGTGTGTGTGCGCGCATGTGTGTGCGCGCGTGCGTGTAACTGTGTGTGCGTGCGTATATATATATATATATATATACATACACATAGTCATAGATTGATACAGTGTGGAAACAGGCCCTTCAGCCGAACTTGCCCACACCAGCCAAGTGTGCATCATATATTATGTTTTAAATATATATATATTTCTTTATATATAATTAAAGTATAAACAAACAATAATAGCGCAAAGACAAAAACAATGCCCCCAAGTCTATGCAGTTCAGAAGCTGTTCCTGAACCTGGACGTTACAGCTGTCAGGCTCCTGTACCTTCTTCCCGATGGCATGGGTGGAATGAGCGCGTGGCGAGGGTGGTGTGGGTCTCTGATGATGCTGCCTGGCCTGCTGAGTTCCTCCAGCACTGTGACCCCACTTTGCTCATGACCCCAGCATCTGCAGTTCCTTGCAGTACTTACCAGGTTTGTCGTTTGCTGTTGATGGTGATTTGAGAATTTGGGGGGGGGGGGAGGATAGAGGGGGGAGGATAGAGGGGGAGGAATGAGGGGAGATAGAGGGGGGGAATAGAGGTTGAGAGAACTTCTGCAGAGGGGAGATGGGGATACCGCACTCCTGGTGAGGGATGTTATGGGGGAGACAGGAGGGGTATGGGGGAGACAGAGGGGGGGTATGGGAATATCAGAGAGTGTTTGGATACAGAGAGGGACACTTTGGAGGAGAGACAGAGACACCCCTGCAGTGGGGGACTGGGAGAGAGTGACGAGCAGCACCAGGAGTAACGATACTTTGAGCAGGCGCAGCAGGCGCCCACGTGGGCCGCTCGGATACACTCTCCGTCACCCACAATGTATCAGTTCGGGCCGCAGCCAATGAGAGCGCGGGGCCGCTCCGGGCAACGTTCCAGTTGCAGACAGACCGACAGCGCGGGAAGTCACAGATACATCCGTATAATCTCACTCTCATCTTCACAAACGCCTCATGTTAGCGGGTGAACAGTGTTGTTAAAGCAGCCCCGTGGCGATGCATGCTGTCTGAGGGAGGGTCTCGACCCGCAACGTCACCCGCTCCTTCTCTCCAGAGACGCCGCCCGTCCCAGCTGAGTCACTTCACTCACGCATTGAATTCCGCGTCTATTCGTGGGGTCACGGCAAGTTGAGACTCACCCTCCTCTCCCCGGCACGTTGCTGTCGGCTCGGCTCCAATCGGCTTTACTCGGCTCGTCGTGCTCCGGCCCAGCGGTTGCAGCCATGGCGTCGGGCGAATACAGCCGGACAATCAGCAAGAACGACGTGAACTACAAGATGCACTTCCGCATGATCAACGAGCAGCAGGTGGAGGATATCACCATCGACTTCTTCTACAAACCCCACACAATCACCCTGCTCACCTTCGCCATCATCAGCGTCATGTACTTCGCCTTCACCAGGTACTGCCTCTCCCCTTCTCCCTCTCCCCTTCCCCCTCTCCCCTTCCCCCTCTCCCCTTCCCCCTCTCCCCTTCCCCTCTCCCCTCCCCCCTCTCCCCTCCCCCCTCCCCCCTCCCCCTCTCCCTCACCCCTCCCCCGCTCCCTCCCCCCTCTCCCCTCCCACTCTCCTCTCCCCTCTCCCCTCCCCCTTCCGCTCCACCTCCCCTCTCCCCTCCACCACCCCCTCTCCCCTTCCCCCTCCCCCCTCCCCCTCTCCCCTCCCCTCTCTCCCCCTCCCCACCCCTTCCCCTCTCCCTGTCTACCTCTCCTTCCCTCCACCCCTCCCTCTCCCTTCCCCTCTTCTGTCCTCCCGTCCCCCCCCTCCTTTCTCCCCCCCTCTCCTTCCTCCCCCCCCCTCTCCTTTCCTCCCCCCCCTCTCCTTCCTCCCCCCCCCCTCTCCTTCCTCCCCCCCTCTCCTTCCTCCCCCCCCTCTCCTTCCTCCCCCCTCTCCTTCCTCCCCCCCTCTCCTTCCTCCCCCCTCTCCTTCCTTCCCCCCTCTCCTTCCTCCCCCCTCCTTTCTTCCTCCCCCCCTCCTTTCTTCCTCCCCTCCCCCCCTCCTTTCTTCCTCCCCTCCCTTCTCCCTTCCTCCCCTTCTCCCTTCCTCCCCTCCCCCTCCCCTCCCCCCCCCCTCCTCCCCTTCTCCCCCCCTCCTCTTCCCTCTCCTTACGCTTCCTCCCAACCCCTATCCCCAACTCCCCATATTAAATATAATTTAGTTGGAAAAAAGGACTAGGCGAGGAGGAATTTCTTTAGTTAGCGGTTGGCAAAAAAATTTCCATCTTGTCCCCAAATGCTGATCACTCCCCTCCTCTAATATTCATCTTTTAGTTTCTGGTCGGGGTGTTTCTACATTATGTATGGTCGGGGTGTTTCTACATTAACGTGTGTCGTTATCCAGGGATGATTCCACTCTGGAAGACAATATACGGACGGGCGTTCTCTCTGTGGTGTTCTTTTTTCTAATTGTAAGTGTATTGACATTTCCTAATGGTAAGTTGTTGACAGTTATTATCGGGAATTGTGATTAAATCACATTTCTTGCTTTAGAATTTTCATTTTCTTCATTTCCCCCCCCCCCCCCCCCTCAACTATACTACCCAATGGCATTATTTTCATTTTTCAGGTCCCTTCACCCGACCACATCCAGCAATATGGAGGATGGTTTTTGGTGAGACCAATTTGATTGTTTTATCGAACGATGTTACTATGGCATTTGATCCTTCTTTATTGCTGTAACACTACAATTGTTCTCCACCCTCCCCCCCCTGCATCGTCCCAAATGTTGTCTTTTGTGTAGTTTAATTTAGAAAAACAGGCCCTTCGTCCCATACCCAGTATTGGCGCCGACCAGCAAGCCCCACACACTAACGCTATCCCGCACACTAGGGATAATTTACAATTTTATCAAGCCAATTAACCTACAAACCTTAAACGGGAAATGTACAAACTCCAGTCTCCCTGCAACCTCTGGTGTTCCAGAGAAAGCAATCCAAATCTGTCCGACATCTCTCTGTTGTAGCTATTACCTCCTAATCCTGATGCTTCCACCAGTAGGAGAGTCTAGGGCCAGAAGCCCAAAAAAAGCCTTTCCTATCCATGTACCTGTCCAAATGTCTTTTAAATGCCTGAAGAAGGGTTTCGGCCCGAAACGTTGCCTATTTCCTTTGCTCCATAGATGCTGCCTGTCCCGCTGAGTTACTCCAGCATTTGGTGTCTATCTTTTAAATGTTATTGTACCTGCCTCAACTACCTCCTCTGGCAGCTAATTCCATACACTCACCACCTTCTGAATGAAAAAGGTGCCCCTCAGGTTCTTATAAAATCTTTCCCCTCTCTCATTAAACCTGTGTGGTCTGCTTCTTGATTTCCCAACGCTGGGTAAAAGACTGTGCATTCACCCTATCTATTCTCGTTGTGATCTTATACACTCCATAAGATAACTGCTCAGCACTGCTGTGCTTCCAAGGAATGAAGTCCTAGCCTGCCTGAACTCTCCCTGTAGCTCAGGCTCTTGAATTTGTTTAGTTTAGACATACAGCACGGAAACGGGCCCTTTGGCCCACCGAGTCTGCAGCGACCAGCGAGCGCCATCCTACTCATCGGGGACAATTTTTATAACTTTCACCGAGGCCAACTTAACCTACAAACATGCGCGTCTTTGGAATGTGGGAGGAATCCGGAGCAAACCCTCGCTGTCACAGGGAGAACGTACAAACTCTTACATAGAAACATAGATAGAAAATAGGTGCTGGAGGAGGCCATTCGGCCCTTCGAGCCAGCACCGCCATTCATTGCGATCATGGCTGATTGTCCCCAATCAATAACCCGTGCCTGCCTTCTCCCCATATCCCTTGATTCCACCAGCCCCTAGAGCTCTATCTAACTCTCTCTTAAATCCATCCAGTGATTTGGCCTCCACTGCCCTCTGTGGCAGGGAATTCCACAAATTCACAACTCTCTGGGTGAAAAGGTTTTTTTCTCACCTCGGTCTTAAATGGCCTCCCCTTTATTCTATCTTTGTTCAGACAGCACCTGTGGCCGGGATCGAACCTGGGTCTCGGGCGTTGTCCGGCAGCAACTCTACTGCCGCCCCATTTAGGCTCAGTGAATTTGCAAAGATATTTCTCATAGTTTTGTTTTTACACTGATGTACAGCTCCAATTGGTTAAGTAAAGTCTAAGCCTTTTCTTTCCCACTGAGGATTTTATTACTCTAAACTATTTAGTGGAATCAATGACCAGCTAATTATATTCACAAACGTCAGTGTACGAGTATTCTTTAAACCAGGGTTGTATTGTCACAGATCCATAGAGTGATACAGTGTGGAAACAGGGACAGTCGACCCAACTCGCCCACACCGGCCAACATGTCCCATCTACACATCCCACCAGCCCGCGTTTGGCCCATATCCCTCCAACCTGTCCTATCCATGTACCCGTCTACCCGTTTCTTAAGCATTGTGATAGTCCCAGCCTCAACTACTTCGTCTGGCAGCTCGTTCCATACACCCACCACCCTTTGTGTGAAAGAATTACCCTTCAGAATCCCATTAAATCTTTTTCCCCCTTTAACTTAACCCTATGTCATGGAAATTGAAAATAGGTGCAGGAGTAGGAGGGCCTGCACCACAATTCATATGATCATGGCTGATCATCTAAAATCAGTACCCCATTCCTGCTTTTTCCGCATATCCCTTGATTCCTTTAGCCCTAAGAGCTAAACCTAAGTCTCTCTTGAAAACATCCAGTGAATTGCCCTCCACTGCCTTCTGTGACAGAGAATTCCACAGATTCACAATTCTCTGGGTGAAGAAGTTTTTCCTCATCTCAGTCCTAAATGGCTTACCCCTTATTCTTAAACTGTGACCCCCTGGTTCTGGACTCCCTCAACATCGTTCAATCCTTTAGGAACTCCCTAACCTGTCCAATCCTTTAGGAATGTTATATATTTCTATAAGATCCCCTCTCATCTTTAATTCCAGTGAATACAAGCCCAGTCGACCCATTCTTTCATCATATGTCAGTTCCGCCCTCCCGAGAATTAACCTTGTAAACCTACGCTGCATTCCCTCAATAGCAAGAATGTCCTTCCTCAAATTAGGAGACCAAAATTGCACACAATACTCCAGGTACGGTCTCACCAGGGCCCTGTACAACTGCAGTAGGTCCTTCTTGCTCCTAAACTCAAATCCTCTCGTAATGAAAGCCAACATGCCATTCGCTTTCTTCACTGCCTGCTGTACCTGCATGCTTACTTTCAGTGACTGATGTACAAGCACACCCAGGTCTCGTTGCACCTCCCCTTTTCCTAATCTGCTGCCATTCAGATAATAATCTGCCTACCTGTTCTTGCCACCAAAGTGGATATCCTCACATTTATCCACATTATACTGCATCTGCCATGCATCTGCCCACTCACCCAACCTGTCCAAGTCACCCTGCAGCCTCATAGCATTCTCCTCGCAGTTCACACTGCCTCCCAGCTTTGTGTCATCCGCAAACTTGGAGATGTCACATTTAATTCCCTTGTCTAAATCGTTAATATATATTGTAAATAACTGGGGTCCCAGCACTGAGCCTTGCGGCACCCCACTACTCACTGCCTACCATTCTGAAAAGGACCTGTTAATTCCTACTCTTTGCTTCCTGTCCGCCAACTAGTTCTCTATCCATGTCAATACCCTACCCCCAGTACCATGTGCTCTAATTTTGCACACTAATCACTTGTGTGGGACCTTGTCAAAGGCTTTTTGAAAGTCCAGATACACCACATCCACCAGAGCCTTATCCATTCTGCTTGTTACATCCTCAAAAAACTCCAGAAGATTAGTCACGCATGATTTCCCCTTCATAAATCCATGCTGACTGACTGATCCCATCACTGCTTTCCAAATGCGCTGCTATAACATCTTTAACTGTCGACTCCAGCATCTTCCCCACTACCGACGTAAGGCTAACTGGTCTATAATTCCCCATTTTCTCTCTCCCTCCTTTCTTAAAAAGTGGAGTTACATTGGCTACCCTCCAGTCCACAGGAACTGATCCAGAGTCGAGAGAACATTGGAAAATGATCACCAATGCATCCACGATTTCTAGGGCCACCTCCTTGGGTACTCTGGGATGCAGACCATCAGACCCTGGGGATTTATCTGCCTTCAGTCCAAACAGTTTACCTAACACCATTTTCTGCCTAATGTGGATTCCCTTCAGTTCCTCCCTCCCACTAGATCCTCAGTCCCCTAGTATTTCCGGGAGATTGTTTGTGTCTTCCTTAGTGAAGACTGAACCAAAGTACTCGTTTAACTGTTCTGCCATTTCCTTGTTTCCCATTATAAACTCACCTGTCTCTGATTGTAAGGGACCAACATTCGTCTTGTAATCTTTTCCTTTTTACATATCTAAAGAAGCTTTTAGAGTCTGTTTTTATATTTCCTGCAAGCTTTCTTACATGTTCTTTTTGCCCCCTCTTAATTAACTCCTTTGTCCTCCTCTGCTGAGTTCTAAATTTCTCCCAGTCCTCTGGCCAATTTATATGCCTTTTCCTTGGATTTAACACTATCCTTGACTTCCCTCGTTAGCCACGGTTGAGCCGCCTTCCCCGTTTTATTTTTTCATCCATGCGGTCTTTAAATCTTTGCCATTGCTTCTCCACTGTCAACCCTTTAAGTATAATTTATAAACAATAGACAATAGGTGCAGGAGTAGGCCATTCGGCCCTTCGAACCAGCATGGCTGATCATCCCCAATCAGTACCCCGTTCCTGCCTTCTCCCCATATCCCCTGACTCCACTATTTTTAAGAGCCCTATCTAGCTCTCTCTTGAAAGTATCCAGAGAACCGGCCTCCACCGCCCTATGAGGCAGAGAATTCCACAGTCTCACAACTCTCTGTGAGAAAGTGTTTCCTCATCTCCGTTCTAAATGGCTTACCCCTTATTCTCAAACTGTGGCCCCTGGTTCTGGACTCCCCCAACATCGGGAACATATTTCCTGCCTCTAGCGTGTCTCTTATGTTTGAATAAGATCCCCTCTCATCCCAATAATTTGCCAATTCCCATCTCATAACTTCAAAGTCTCCTTTATTCACGTTCAGGCCCCTAGTGTCTGAATTAACCGTGTCACTCTCCATCCTAATGCCGAATTCTACCATATTATGGTCACTGTTGCCCAAGGGGCCTTGCGCAACAAGATTGCTAACTAATCCTTCCTCAGTACACAATACCCAGTCTATGATGGCCTGCCCTCTGGTCGGTTCCTCTACATATTGGTTTAAAAACCTATCCCGTATACATTCTTGGAAACCCTCCTCCTCAGCGCTGCTGCCATTTTGTTTGGCCCAAATCTATATGTAGATTAAAGTCACCCACGATAACCGCTCTCTGGTCCTCGAATCCCCTGCTCTGGGCAATAGACTTTGTATCTATCCGATCTATTCCTCTCATGATTTTATACACCACCATAAGATGGCAGGGCGAGGAGGACAATGGGGACCCGCAGTGAGGAGACCGCCGTGGGGTGTGGGGGGGGAGGGGGTACAAAGGAGGAGCTGGCGCGCTTTGTAACTTTGTTAGCACCTTAGGTGGCCACTATTTGTATACCTTGGGCATGCCAGCAAAGACCCTCACTGTGCCTTGCCACAGGTGACAATAAAACATTCCATTCCAAGATCACCCCTCACCCTGTGTAGGAAGGAACTGCAGATGCTGGTTTAAATCGAAGGTAGACACAAAATGCTGGAGTTACTCAGCGGGGCAGACGGCATCTCTGGAGAGAAGGAATGGGTGACGTTTCGGGGTCAGACTGACCTGAAGAAGGGCCTCGACCAGAACCGTCACCCCCTCATCCACCTGCGCGCCAGGGAATAAAATCCCAGCCTGCTCAATCTCTCCCAATAGCTCAGACCCTTGACTCCTGGCTACGCCTCGTAAAAATCGTCCCAGTGCCCTTTCCAGCTTGACAACGTCTCTCCTATAACACGGTGCTCAGAACTGAATATATTTGTGAGTCTTAAATGAACATTTGGCGACCATTGTATGGCATGCCTGATCTGAAGCTTGGGTGAAGGTGACATTCACTTGATGTTTTATTTTGTATTATACTCCAGGTTTCAGCGTGTTATATTTTCTTTTCCTGGTCTTCCTGCTGTTCCTGAACTTCGAGCAAGTCAAATCCGTCATGTATTGGCTGGATCCTAATCTGCGCTATGCCACGCGTGAATCGGACGTTATGGTAGGTGTTTGTATGAAATAACTCTGACGTCATAGGTTCAGGCTGCACAGCTGACAGGCCCTTCAGCATCTTTCCATAAGACTCACCAACTTTCTACTTTAGTTTAGTTTCGAGGTACAGCAAGGAAACAGGCCCTTCGGCCCACCGGGTCCGCGCCGACCAGCGATCCCCCACATTAACACTATCCTGCACCCACGAGGGACAATTTTTATATTTACCAAGCCAAACCTGTACGTCTTTGGAATGTGGGAGGAAACCGAAGATCTCGGAGAAAATCCACGCAGGTCGCGGGGAGAACGTACAAACTCCGTACAGACAGCACCCGTAGTCGGGATCGAACCCGAGTCTCCGGCGCTGCATTCGCTGTAAGGCAGCAACTCTACCCCTGCGCCACCGTGACTGCCCATTTTATCGGGATGCATCACAGCTGGGTTTGGGAACAGCTCCATCCAAGACCGCAAGAAATTGCAGCGAATTGTGGACGCAGCCCAGACCATCACACAAACCAACCTCCCTTCCATTGACTCCATCTAAACCTCACGCTGCCTCGGCAAGGCCAGCAGCATAATCATGGACCAGTCGCACCCTGGCCACTCCCTCTTCTCCCATCGGGCAAAGGGTACAGAAGTGTGAAAACGCACACCTCCAGATTCAGGGACAACTGATCAAACCCAATAAACCTACAAACCTTCAGTTCAGTTTAGTTTATTATTGTCACGAGTACCGATGTACAGTGAAAAGCTTTTGTTGCGTGCTATCCAGTCAGCGGAGAGATAATATATGATTACAATCGAGCCATTTACAATGTATAGATACATGATATGGGAATAAAGTTCAGTGCGAAGTAAAGCCAGCAAAGTCTGATCAAGGATAGTCCAAGGATCATCAATGAGGTAGTTAGTAGTTCAGGACTGCTCTCTGGTTGTGGTAGGATGGTTCAGTTGCCTGATAACAGCTGGGAAGAAACTGTCCCTGAATCTGGAGGAATCACACTTCTGTCCCTTTTGCCCGATGAGAGAGGGGAGAAGAGGGAGTGGCCAGGGTGCGACTCGTCCTTGATTATCTTGCTGGACGAGACGAATATTCATACCGCTGGGTTGAAAAACATCTGAACATCTCACTCAGTCAATCAAAACGACAGTGAAGAGGGAGCCACAGCGTGGGACTCGATGCAAAATGGACGCTCCCTCCACAACAGACTGAACCCCTGAATGGCCACATATCACTTGCCACATATTCTTCCTCCCCATCCCCTCTAAAATCAGCCTGAAGAAGGTTCCCGACCCGAAACGCCATCTGTTTATCTCCTTCACAGATACCGCCTGACCCTCTGAGTTCCTTCTGCACTTTGTGTTTTGTAAGTTCATACGTTCCAGGAGCCATTCGGCCCATCGTCTACTCCGCCAATCAATCATGGCTGATCTATCTCTCCCTCTCAACCCCATTCTCCTGCCTTCCCCCCACAACCCCTGACACCCGTCCCAATCGAGAATCTTTCGCTGCCGTAAAAATATCCGCCGACTTGGCCTCCACAACCGTCTGTGGCGATGGATTCCCCAGATCCGCCACCTTCGGGCTAAAGAAATTCCTCCTCATTTCCTTTCTAAAGGTATGATCTTTTATTCTGAGGCTGTGCCCTCTGGTCCTGGACCCTCCCACTAGTGGAAGCATCCACTCTATCCAGGCCTTTCACTATTCAGTAAGTTTCAATGGGGTTCTCCCCCCCCCCCCCCCCCCCCCCCCCCTCATCCTGCTAAACTCCAGCGGGTACAGGGTTAATAATGATGAGCGTTTGACGGCACTGGGCCTGGAGTTTAGATGGATGATTGTAATCATGTATAGTCCTGCTGATTGGATAGCACGCAACAATGAAAGATTTTCACTGTACCTCGGTACAAGTGACAACAACTAAACTACTCCCCCCCCCTTGACTCCATCCAATGACCCAACCAGTCTTTCCAGGTGCGGCAGAGGTTCACCTGCACCTCCTCCAACCTCATCTATTGCATCCGTTGCTCTAGGTGTCAGCTGCTCTACATCGGTGAGACCAAGCCTAGGCTTGGCGATCGCTTCGCTCAACATCTCTGCTTAGTTCGCAATAACCAACATGATCTGCCGGTGGCTCAGCACTTCAACTCCCCCTCCCATTCCGAATCCGACCTTTCTGTCCTGGGCCTCCTCCATGGCCAGAGTGAGGACCACCGTAAATTGGAGGACCCAACCCAACCCGACCCAAAATGTCACCTATTCCTTCGCTCCATAGATGCTGCCTCACCCTCTTGAGTTTCTCCAGCAGTTTTATCTACCTATAACTAAACTACTAGTCATGTCTCTGTGCTTACATTCAACTGTGAAGGATCTTTGTAAACATCAGGTGTGCCTCAGTCTCGCTGGCTGCAAACTTCAATCCTCAAGTGATCATTGTAATATTTTAAGCATGAGCAGAGACAATATTGTTTTTGCAGTATTTCAAATCCGTGGCACATTAGAAACGTGGAATATAGGTGCAGGAGTAGGCCTTTCAGCCCTTCGAACCAGCACCTATATGATCATGGCTGATCATCCCAAATGAGTATCCTGTTCCTGCTTTCTTCCCCATATCCCTTGATTCCGTTAGCCCTAAGAGCACTATATTACGCTCTCTTGAAAACATCCAGTGAATTGGCCTCCACTGCCTTCTGTGGCAGAGAATTCCACAGATCCACAACTCTCTGGGCAAAAAAAAGTTTCTCCTCATCTCAATCCTGAATGGCCCACCCTTTATTGTTTAACTGTGGCCTAGACTGCCCCAACATCGGGAACATTTTTCGTGCATTTATCCTGGCCAGTCCCTTAAAATTTTTAATATATTTCTATAAGATTCCTTCTCATCCTTCTAAATTCCAGTGAATAAAAGTGGGAATATACACTTTGCAAAGAATTCCCTTTGCATTACATATGTTTAGTCCGAGGAAGGAGATGAGGAGGAATTTCTTTAGTCAGAGGGTGCTCCGGTGTCCTCTCGCACACCAAAGATGTGCAGGTTTGTCTGAAGAAATTCCAAGAACAGTCTGAAGAAATTCCACATCACATCGAGGAACTGGGAGCACATTGCAGTGGACAGGCGCTCCTGGAAGAAATCCGTGCAGGAAGGAGCTGCACGTCATGAAATGGAACTACGCCGTGTCGCAGAGACAAAGCGACAGCACCGTAAGGGGAGAGAGAGAGATAGAAGGGGACTCGACGACTACCAACCACCGCCAGCCTCCACTGCCCACGTTGCACCAAGGTGTGTGGATCACGTATCGACCTCCACAGACATCTGCAGACCCACAAGTGGACGACCCTGAGGAGAGGTCAGTCATACTCGTTTCGAGTGACCGCCGATGATGACGTGTTTGTACGTTAAATGGCTTCGGTAAAAATTGTGAATTGTCCCGAGTGCGTAGGATAATGCTGGTGTACGGGGTGAACGCTGGTAGGCTCTGACTCGGTGGGCCGAAGGGCCTGTTTCCACGCTGTAGCCTAAAGTCTGAAGTCCTATTTTAGGACTGTGTTCGTAAGAATGCTGAAAAGACTCGTTCTTTTTGCTGATCTGGTAGCCGGGCTAACTAACGTCAGATATTAAACTATTTTGCTTGTGTGTGTGTGTGTTTTGTCTTTGACAGGAATACGCAGTGAACTGTCACGACATAACTTGGGAAAGGATTCTCAGCCATTTTGACATCTTTGCCTTTGGACACTTCTGGGGCTGGGCGATGAAAGCCTTGCTGATACGCAGCTATGGCCTGTGCTGGACTATCAGCATCACCTGGGAGTTGACTGAGGTACTTACGCCCTTATCAAATCAATGTACACCAAGTTTTACTCCTCAACATGTAAGGCTCTCGAGGCACAGCGACTTTAATATCCAAATGTCAGGAAGCAACCAAAATGTGTAGGAAGGAACTGCAGATGCTGGTTTAAATCAAAGATAGACACAAAATGGTGGAGTTACTCAGCGAGACAGGCAGCATCTCTGGAGAGAAGGAATGGTTGGCGTTTCGGGTCCAACCCCCTTCTTCAGACTGTCAGGGGAGATGGAGATTCATAGATAAGGAAGTGTAAGGTGTACAAACGGCAAAGGGAATGGAGATCAAGAACACTGTCCTGTTTTCACACCTTACACTTCCTTATCTATGAATCTCCCTCTTCCTTGACATCAGTCTGAAGAAGGGTCTCCACCCAAAATGTCACCCTTTCCTTCTCTCCAGAGATGCTGCCTGTCTCGCTGAGTTACTCCAGCATTTTGTGTCTATCTTTGATTTAAACCAGCATCTGTAGTTCTTTCTTACACATGTAGATGGGTACATGCATAGGGAAGGATGTGGGCCAAGCGCAGGTGGGACTAGTGTAGATGAGGCATGATGGTCGTTGTGGGCAAGTTGGGCCGAAGGGCCTGTTTCCATGCTGTATCATTCTATGACATTAACCTGATCTCATCTGCCTACACATGATCTGCATCCCTCATACTTGTTAACTCCGCTTCTTCCAAAGAGGTTTCTCTTCGTGTCATAGAGTCATACAGAATGGAAAGAGGCCCATTGACTAACATCTGATGAGCGTTTGACGGCACTAGGCCTGTACTTGTTAGAGTTTAGGATGAGGGGGGGGACCTCATTGAAACTTACAAATAGTGAAAGGCCTGGATAGAGTGGATGTGGAGAGGATGTTTCCACTGGTGGGAGAGTCAGAATTAAAGGACGTTCCTTTAGGAAGGAGCTGAGGGGGAATTTATTTCGTCAGGGTGGTGAATCTGTGGAACTCATTGCCACGGAAGGCTGTGGAGGCCAAGTCAGTGGATATTTTTAAGGCAGAGTTAGATAGATTCTTGATTAGTACAGGTGTCAAGGAATATGGGGAGAAGGCAGGATAATGGGAGTTAGGGGGGGAGAGATAGATCAGCCATGATTGAATGGATGTGGCCCGAATGATCTAATTCTGCTTCTATCACTTATGTCCCAACTCCTCCATGCCGACAAAGATGCCCCATCTAAGCTAATCCCATTTGCCTATGTTTGGCCCAAATATTTCTCAACCTTTCCTATCCATGTACATGGGCAAATGTCTTCTAAATTCTATTATAGCACCTGTCTCAACTACCTCCTCTGGCAGCTTGTTCCATAGACCTACATCCCTCTGATGGGGAAGAATTGCCCCTCGGTTCAATCTAGTCCCCCTTGTGCTTTGACTCCCCTACCTTTATCACTATCTGATTTCCCTTTGAAACAGGCCCTTCGGCCCACCGAGTCCGCACCGACCAGCGATCCCCGTACACCAACACTGTCCTACGGGATGGCGGGACTGTCAAATGTTGAAAGAATGGAGCGACTGGGCTTGTGTACTCTGGAATTTAGAAGGATGAGAGGGTATATTATTGAAACGTATAAGATTATTAAGGGATTGGACACGCTAGAGGCATGAAACATGTTCTCGATGTCGGGGGAGTCCAGAACCAGGGGCCACAGTTTACGAATAAGGGGTAGGCCATTTAGAACCGAGATGAGGAAAAACGTTTTCACCCAGAGAGTCGTGAATCTGTGGAATTCTCTGCCTCAGAAGGCAGTGGAGGCCAATTCTCTGGATGCTTTCGAGAGCGAGTTAGATAGAGCTCTTAAAGATAGTGCAGTCAAGGGATATGGGAAGAGGGCAGGAACAGGGTACTGATTGTGGGTGTGATCACAGTGAATGGCGGTGCTGGCTCGAAGGGCCGAATGGCCTACTCTTGCACGTGTTGTCTGTTGCCCACACACACACACGGGACAATTTACAATTTTAACAGCCAATTAACCTACAAACCTGCCCGTTTTTGGAGTGTGGGAGGAAAACAGAGCACCCGGAGAAAACCTACGGGGTCATGGTGAGAATGTACAAACTCCGTGCAGACAGCACCCGTAGTCGGGATCAAACGAGGGTGACTGGCGCTGTGAGGCAGCAGCTCTACCGCTGCGCGTTAATTAGATATGACAAAACTGAGATTCCCCTTGCAGCTCAATTATCTAATGATGCTTAATCTCGGGAGTTTTAATAATATATCTCTGGTAAACTTCTGAAGCCTGGGAGCACAAGGACTAAATCAGACCACGGAGGCAATAACAATTGATGCATTAGTTGAAATACAATATTTAATATATGCAACAAAAAAAAAAGGAAATTGATACATGTTCGGAATTGTTTTGAGTTTTCAAAGCACCATGAATTGGCCTTCATCTGAAGGGGTACATAGAAACATGGAAAATAGGTGCAGGAGGAGGCCATTCAGCCCTTCAAGCCAGCACCGCCATTCATTGTGATCATGGCTGATCGTCCCCAATCAATAACCCGTGCCTGCCTTCTCCCCATATCCCTTGATTCCACTAGCCCCTAGAGCTCTATCTAACTCTCTTAAATCCATCCAGTGATTTGGCCTCCAACATGCCAATAGACAGACCAATAGACAATAGGTGCAGGAGTAGGCCATTTGGCCCTTGGAGCCAGCACCGCCATTCAATGTGATCATGGCTGATCATCCCCAATCAGTTCCCAGTTCCTGCCTTCGCCCCATATCCCCTGACTCCGCTATCTCTAAGAGCCCTATCTAGCTCTCTCTTGAAAGCATCCAGAGAACCTGCCTCCACCGCCCTCTGAGGCAGAGAATTCCACAGACTCACCACTCTCTGTGAGAAAAATTGTTTCCTTGTCGCCGTTCTAAATGCCTTACTCCTTATTCTTAAACTGTGGCCCCTGGTTCTGGACTCCCCCAACATCGGGAACATGTTTCCTGCCTCCAATGTGTCCAAGCCCTTAACAATCTTTCAATGAGATAACCTCTCATCCTTCTAAACTCCAGAGTGTGCAAACCTAGCTGCTCCATTCTCTCAGCATATGACAGGGTCCACAGCGACCGGCGATCACCCTTCACTCCATGTCTATGTTATGCCGCTTTCGCTTTCACTCTCTACATCTTAGGCCCCCTTCGGTCATGGCTGACCATGGGTGTCTCCAGGGTGCTATTCCCAAAATGGAGGGCGCCAGTGCGTGTCTTTGTTTAACGTGGGGAGACTGGTGCACAGACAGATACCCACACGGTCCTTGACAGATCTGGGTCAGGATCCAGTGACATGGAGTCCAAGACGACCGGAGACACTTTTCTGCTGCAGCCTTCATCCGCCTTCCCAGACGTTGTAACGCTCCACTAAGATCAGCCATCGTCACAGGGGTCACAGTTTAAGGATAAGGGGGAAATCTTTTAGGACCGAGATGAGGAAAACATTTTTCACACAGAGAGTGGTGAATCTCTGGAATTCTCTGCCACAGAAGGTAGTTGAGGCCAGTTCATTGGCTATAGTTAAGAGGGAGTTAGATGTGGCCCTTGTAGCTAAAGGGATCAGGGGTATGGAGAGAAGGCAGGTACAGGATACTGAGTTGGATGATCAGCCATGATCATATTGAATGGCGGTGCAGGCTCGAAGGGCCGAATGGCCTACTCCTGCACCTATTTTCTATGTTTCTATGTCCTCCGCCTGTTCCACCGTTGAGGTCTTGGTTGGATTGGTCTTTGTCAGAGATCTCCCCCTCAACCTTACCGCCATGGGTGGCCCTACCAGGAGCATAGCTTTCGACGGCATCGCTCTCAGGATCTCAGGACCACACAAGCTTCTCCACCACGATAAGGTGACAATCCACTCTCTACATACGAGGGGTAATTTAGTGGCCAGTTAACCTACAGACCTTGTGGCGAAACAAAGAACTCTACATGCATGCGCATAAATTATTTTTTTTTTAATGCATTGTTTAGTTTAGTTTAGAGATTTAAACCAGCACCTGCAGATCCTTCCTACACTTCAAAGCCTGTGGACAGACACAAAATGTTGAAGTAACTCAGCGGGACAGGGAGCATTTCTGGAGAGAAGGAATGGGGTTTGGTGTCTATCTTTGGTTTAAACCAGCATTTGCAGTTCCTTCCGACACATCAAAGCCTGTTGCTGCCGTCACCTCCATCCGCCCATCCCCCAAGCCAGGACCCAAGATAAGGGGTTGGACAGGCTAGATGCAGGAAGATTGTTCCCGATGTTGGGGGAAGTCCAGAACAAGGCGTCACAGTTTAAGGATAAGGGGGAAGTCTTTTAAGACCGAGATGAGAAAAAAAAAATTCACACAGAGAGTGGTGAATCTGTGGAATTCTCTGACGCAGAAAGAGTGAGTTAGATGTAGATGTGGCCCTTGTGGCTAAAGGGATCAGGGGGTAAGGGGAGAAGGCAGGTACAGGATACTGAGTTGGATGATCAGCCATGAAGGGCTGAATGGCGTACTCCTGCACCTATTTTCTATGTTTCTATGACATGCTAGAGTAACTCGGTGGGACAGGCAGCATCTCTGGGGAGAAGGAATGGGGTTAGATGTCTAGCGTTGGTTTAAACCAGCATTTGCAGTTCCTTCCTACACATCAAAGCCTGTTGCTGAAGCAAAGCAAGAATTTCATTGTCCTATACAGGGACACATGACAATAAACTCACTTGAACTTGAACTTGCTGCTGTTGCCTCCCATCCCCCAATCCAGGAGACAATGTGCCGTAGTAACTCTGCGGGTCAGGCAGCATGTCTGGAGAAAAAGGGACGGGTGACGATTCGGTTCTGGACCCTAAGAAGGGTCGCCTGTCCCTTTTCTCCAGAGATGCTGCCTTGTCCGCTGAGTTATCCCAACGCTTTCTGCCTGCCTCGCCTATAAAGCTTAGTCCAGCTTGCTGCCTGACACCTTTGGTCTTATTTCCTGCTTGGATGCATTTTACCAAGGAGCGGTGGGTTAGTGTAGACTAGCAAATGTTGAGGTTGGAAGTTGGTGAAAACAAACAGCTGCTGAGTAGTTGATACGGTGAGAGGGAGGCAACAGCTGGACTAAACTGGAGCATCTTGTGAATTAGATTTGCAGGTTTAATTATTGCACATTGACTCTAGAGTTTCAAGTTTGCATTAGTTGCAGTGAAGAATCCAGTTTTCCAATTGGTATCAGAAGTTCTAATTGGAGCAGAAATAGGCCATTCAGCCCATCACGTCTACTCCGCCATTCAGTCGTGGCTGATCTATCTTTCCCTCTCAACCCCAATCCTCCTGCCTTCTCCCCATAAACCCCCCCCCCCCCCCGGCACAATTGAGGAAGTGGCAGAGTGCTGTTTTCATGGACATCAGTATTCTCAAGCTGGTTCTCCGCCGACAGATAGCACCGCGCAACTCTTGTTTGCCTGGATTTTTCCGTGCCTCAGCTGTCACAAGTACGTTTGCAGTGAGAGACAGAGACAGAGAAAGCAAGCAATTCCCTGAAGGCAGGCCTCCTCCAACCTCATCTGCAGTTCCAGGTGTGGAGTCCTGAGACCAAGCGCTGGCTCGGCGATCGTTCCGCTGAACACCTCCGCTCGGTCCGCCAAGACGTACCCAATCTCCCAGTTGCCAAACAAAAGACAGTAGGTGCAGTAGGCCATTCGGCCCATCAAGCCAGCACTGCCATTCATGGCTAATCATCTACAATCAGTACCCCGTTTAACCAATTAACCAGTTAATTTTAGCCAATTAACCTACAAACACTTGAATTCCCCCTCCCATTCCCACACTGACCTTTCTGTCCTGGGCCTCCTCCACTGTCAGAGTGAGGCCCAGCTATTTGGAGGAACAGGACCTCGTATACCCAGCGGCATGAATATTGACCTCAAGTAACCTTTGCTGTCCGCCCTGTCCATCCTTCCCTCATCCTAGTTCTCCGAGTAGTCTGACTGCCCTGATTAAATTTTATCTTTGCATGCCTCGTTGTCACCTTCCCCTTTGCTAATAATGATCTTTAATTTAGAGCAGGGGTCGGCAACCTATGGCCCCCGGGCCGAATGCGGCCCGTAACCGGAAATCATCCGGCCACAGGCGTTTTTTTTTTTCCCCCGTTGTTATCCGGCCTGCAGACTTCCATCATCTCCAGTACCTCCCGAGGCCGCGGCGCCAAGGCGCGGTGACGCAAGGAGGCCTGCGCTGGCGGCCGAAATGGCGGAGCCACCGATCTCTGGCTTTACTGCATCCTGCGCAAAGTCGCCGGCACGGCCGCGCACCTTTTGCGTCTGGGGTTCACTGTCTGGATAGGGGTTGCCAAAAGGCCGGGGACATGGCCCGCTATCCGCCCTCAGACATGCGTCCCGGCCCCCATGCAGAACAAGGTTGCCCACATCTGGTTTAGAGATACAGCGCAGAAACAGGCCCTTCGGCCCACCGAGTCTGCGCCAGCCAACGATCCCCGCACATTGACACTATCCTACACACACTAGGGGCAATTTACATTTATACCAAGCCAATTAACCTACAAACCTGTATGTCTGTGGAGTATGCGAGGAAACTGAATACCTCGGAGAAAACCCACACAGGTCACTGGGAAAATGTACAAACTCTGTACAGACAGCACCCGTAGTCAGGATCGAACCTGGGTCTCTAGCGCTGTGAGGCAGGAACTCTACCGCTGCGCCACCGTGCCGCCCTATTCTACATTTTCTTTGAACTTCGTCCCCTTTAATGTCCCATTTTCACATCTTACCCTCCACATCTCTCCCCTGACTCTCCGTCTGAAGAAGGGTACTCGCGGTGGCACAGCGGTAGAGTCGCTGCCTTACAGCGAATGCAGCGCCGGAGACCCGGGTTCGATCCCGACTACTGCTGTCTGCACGGAGTTTGTAGGTTCTCCCAGTGACCTGCGTGGGTTTGCTTCGAGATCTTCGGTTTCCTCCCACATTCCAAAGGCGTACAGGCTTATAGGTTAATTGGTTTTGTAAATGTATGAAATGTCCCAAGTGTGTGTTAGTGTGCGGGGATCACTGGTTGGCGCGGACCCAGTGGGCCGAAGGGCCTGTTTCCGTGCTGTATCTCTAAACTAAACTAAATTAAAAGGGTCTCGACCCGAAAAGCCACCCATTCCTTCTCTCCAGAGATGCTGCCTGGTCCGCTGAGTTACTCCAGCATTTTGTGTCCATCATCTGACTGCATTGATTGCAGCTTTCTCTCTATTCCGATTCGAATCTGTCAACATAAACGAGAGCGAATTTTAGCATTTAATTCCTCAAAACCCTTTGACTGTAGTGGAATTAAAACATGATCATGCTGTTTTTCTAAATTCTTTATGTGGTTCAATGTTCCTTTATCGTCACGTGTACCCACGTGCAGCTGTAGAGTTGCTGCCTTACAGCGCCAGAAATCCGTGTTCGATCCTGACTGCGGGTGCGGACCGTACGGTGTTTGTATGTTCTACCCGTGACCTGGGTGGGATTTCTCCGAGGTCTCCGGTTTCCCCACACATCCCAAAGACGTACAGGTTTGTAGGATAATTGGCTTGGTAAAATTGTAAATTGTCCCTCGTGTGTGTGTGGGTTAGTGTTGGTGTCATGAGGTCATAAGTGATAGGAGTAGAATTAGGCCATTCGGCCTATCATGTATATCTAAAACAAAAACTGTTAAAGGTAGCGGAGTCAGAGGGCGGTGGAGGCCGGTACTCTGGATGCTTTCAAGAGAGAGCTAGATAGGGCTCTTAAAAATAGCGGAGTCAGGGGATATGGGGAGAAGGCAGGAACGGGGTACTGATTGGGGATGATCAGACATGATCCCATTGAATGGCGGTGTTGGCTCGAAGGGCCGAATGGCCTACTCCTGCACCTATTGTCTATAAGTCTACTCCGCCATCCAAACGTGGCTGATCTATCTCTCTCTCTCTCCTAACCCCATTCTCCCAATAACCTCTGACATCTGTACTAATCAAGATTCTATCTATGTCAAATCATATCTATCTGAGCATGCGGACTCGGTGGGCCAATGGGCCTGTTTCCACGCTGTATCTCTAAACTGCAGTGAAATTCTTCTTGTTAAGTGTATCCAATGTTCCAACATTTTATTTTCTTTTAGCTGTTCTTTATGCATCTGTTGCCGAACTTTGCGGAATGCTGGTGGGATCAGGTCATTCTTGACATCTTGCTGTGCAATGGTGGTGGCATCTGGCTAGGAATGGTGGTCTGTCGCTTTCTAGAGATGAGAACCTATCACTGGGGAAGTTTCAAGTATGTGGCCTTAATTTCTCTCTTTTATTTAACGAGACACAGTATTTATGGCTCCTGGAGTCACACAGCGCGGAAACAGGCCCTTCGGCCCCGACTCGTCTATGCTGACCAAGATGCTCCATCTAACCTAGCCCCAGTTGGCCCATGTCGCTCTGAACCTTTCGTATCTATGTACTAGTCTGTATATCCATATAAGTAAGTAAGTTTATTGGCCAAGTATTCACATACCAGGAATTTGCCTTGGTGCTCCGCCCACAAGTAACAACATGACATACACTGACAGTTATGAATGACTCAGAAAACACTAAACATTAATAATAAAACATCTATGGTCTGAAGAAGGGTCTCGACCCAAAATGTCACCTATTCCTTCGCTCCATAGATGCCGTCTCACCCGCTGAGTTTCTCCAGCATTTTTGTCTACCTTCGTATCAATATAATAATAATAACTTTATTTATAAAGCACTTTAAACAACCGCAGTTGCCACAAAGTGCTGTACATGAGAACTCATGGACAAAAAGCTATTACAAACCATTAAAAACCGTAAAACGAAGGACTATAAAAAACACACTAAAAATTAAAAGACATTAAAAGCACTAAGAACAGGAGCAATGTCTCAGCCAGTGTCGAAAGCCAAAGAATAAAAATGTGTTTTTAGGGGGGATTTGAAGATGGACAGTGAGGGGGCCTGTCTGATGTGCAGCGGCAAGGTGTTCCAGAGTGCCGGAGCAGCAACAGAAAAGGCTCTATCCCCTCTGAGCTTCCGCTTAGACCTTGGTACCTCAAGGAGCAGCTGATCAGCTGACCTGAGGCACCGGGCAGGAGCATATAGGTGGAGCAGCTCAGAGAGGTAGGGCGGGGCGAGCCCATTCAACGATTTAAAAACAAATAAAAGAATTTTGAAATGAACTCGAAAGTGCACTGGGAGCCAGTGAAGGGAGGCCAAAATTGGCGTAATGTGCTCCCAATTTCGAGTTACGGTCAAAAGGCGAGCGGCAGCATTTTGAACAAGCTGGAGACGAGCCAATGAAGCTCGTGCGACTCCAGAGTAGAGTGCGTTACAGTAATCCAGCCTAGATGTAATAAAGGCATGGATTACTGTTTCAAAATGCTGCTGCTCGAGAATGGGCTTCACCTTTGCCAGCTTCCTTGGGTGAAAGAAGCTGGACTTAACCACCGCGCCTATTTGTTTATCTAGTTTAAAATCACCGTCCATCCTAAAACCCAGGTTCAAAACGGTTGGCTTTACAGACAATGCCAGTGGACCCAAGTCAACAAAGGGAGGTTCACGGCAGCCATTGGGGCCAAACAAAATCACCTCTGTCTTCTCTTCATTAAGTCCCAGAAAGTTTAAGGCCATCCAGGACTTAATATCCTCAAGACAAGACAGAAGTGATTTTAGAGAATAGTCGTCTTCTTTCCTGAGTGGCATATATAACTGGCTATCATCTGCGTAAAAGTGAAAGGAGATGCCATGCCTTCTTAAAATTGAGCCCAGAGGAAGTAGGTATAAAGAGAAGAGCAGGGGCCCTAAAATTGAGCTCTGTGGAACCCCATATGCCAAGGGAGTGGAGGAGGATTCAAAGCCAGCAAGGCTTACACGCATGGTTCTGTCTGCCAGATAGGACCTGAACCATCCCAGGGCACTGCCACAAATGCCCACTTGGTGCTGTAACCGGGAAATTAAAATTCCATGGTCCACTGTATCGAAGGCGGCAGATAGGTCCAGCAAGACAAGAACCACGTAATTACCAGAGTCGTTTGCCAGGAGGATGTCGTTGAAGACCCTTAGCAGAGCCGACTCTGTGCTATGCATAGCTTTGAATCCAGACTGGAAAACCTCCCGAATATTGTGCTCATCCAGGAAGAGTTTCAGCTGAGCATAAACTACTTTCTCCATGATTTTAGAGATAAATGGCAACTTGGAGATCGGCCTAAAATTGGCCAGAACAGTTTGATCCAGGCCTGGTTTCTTAAGTAGTGGTTGCACTACAGCATGTTTAAAATTTATGGGGACAACCCCAGAACACAAGCTACTGTTTATGATGGCGAGAACCGACTGCCCTATACTCGGGAAAACCTCTTTAAAAAGAAGAGGAGGGACAGCATCACAAGGGGAACCCGACGGCTTAATATGGCTAACCACATCCTCTAGACCCGACAATGTCAGAGGCACAAACTTATCGAATGCCACCAGGCATGGGGCCGGAACAGAGGGGTCAGAGGCAGGAGCTGAGATGAGAGCCCGTATAGAAACAACCTTATTGATAAAGAAGTGCAGGAAGTCATTGCACAATTCGGACGATGCTTCCAAGCAGACAGGCTGTGGGGCATTTAAAACAGAATCAATGGTTTTGAATAACACACGTGGGTCGTGACGCTTAGACACTATTATATTAGACAGGTAATATCTTTTGGCCTCTTTAACAGTATTTTGGTAATTTCGCCAGCTGTCCTTTAGGATTTGCGATGAAACCTGCAGCCTGTCCTTCTTCCACTTTCGTTCAGCTCTGCGACACTTCCGTCGAGCTGTACGAGTTGCGTCACTGAACCAGGGCTCAATCATATAACCATATACTCAATCATCGTCTGCTTTGATCTGTCGTTTTCACACCTTGCCCGTCCACATATCTCTTAACTCCCTCCCCTGGCGCTCAGTCTGAAGAAGGGTCTCGACCCAAAACGTCACCCATTCCTTCTCTCCAGAGATGCTGCGTGTCCCGCTGAGTTACTCCAGCATTTTGAGTCTTTCTTCGGTGTAAATCAGCATCTGCAGTTCCTTCGCACATTACTTGGCCCAGTGTCTTTTGAACGCTGTTCGTGGAGTCGTACAGTGTGGAAACAGGCCCATCATAACATGCCCATGCCGACCAACATGTCCCATCTACACTAGTCCCACCTGCCTGCGTTTGGCCCATATCCCTCTAAACCTGTTATAGTATCTCAAAACTAAACTAAAAGTCAATCTATTATCAAATGTCCCCTCTCACCTTTCGCTTGGGCAACTTACACCCCAGCGGTATGAATATTGATTTCTCTAGCTTCAAGTAATCCGTGCTTTCCCTCTCTCTCCATCCCTCCCCCACCCTTGTTCTCCAATTAGTTCTGAAGAAGGGTCGCGACCCGAAACGTCACCTATTCCTTCTCTCCATAGTTGCTGCCTGTCCCGCTAAGTTACTCCAGCATTTTGTGTCTTTCTAAGGTGTAAACCAGTATCTGCAGTTCCTTTCTGCACTATTATCAAATGTAATCTGTCCAGTGTTTTATATCTCAGTTCCAGTCGTAACTGCGACCTGGTATTTTTACCTGTTGAACTTGTGCATGGTTTGATTGTACTCGCGTATAGCAAAACCTGATTTAATTCGATGGCATGTAAACAAAAGCTTTTCGGTACAATAATGCACCAATACCCTTATTACAATGGAGTGAATTATTTTTCTTCCCTGTCTAAACATTTTGCAACTTTTTCTCTTTATTTTCAACTTTGCTCTCGTCTCAATTCGCCCAAGTGCATCATCACTGGGTGGAATGTTCCATATAGCGAGACATACATCTCCAGGCTCTATCATAGATAGAAACAAAATGCTGGAGTAACTCAGCGGGACAGGCAGCATCTCTGGAGAGAAGGAACGGGTGACGTTTCAGATCGAGACCCTTGTTCAGAACTAAGAGTCGGGAGGGGGGAGGGGGGGAGGAGAGAGAGAGAGACACAGACAGATAGAGATATGGAAGGGCACAGGTGTGAAACTGAGACATCAAAGGGGTAGCAGATCAAGGAAAATGTAGATAGACCTTTTTCTCACGGAGAGTTGCGAGTCTGTGGAATTCTCTGCCTCAGAGAGCATTGGAGGCCGGTTCGCTGAATACTTTCAAGAGAGCTAGATCGGGCTCTTAAAGATAGCGGACTTGGGGGATATGGGGAGAAGGCAGGAACGGGGTACTGATTGGGGATGATCAGCCATGATCACTTTGAATGGCGGTGCTGGCTCGAAGGGCCGAATGGCCTACTCCTGCACCTATTGTCTATAGATCATTGTTAGCTAGGGTAAGGTGACGACAAAGCATACAAAGGTAAAATTAAATCATCGGTAGTCAGACTGATCAGAGAACTGGGATGGGGGGGATGGGAGAGAGAGGGAGATTACTTGAAGTTAGAGAAATAGTTTATCTTTGCTGTTTTAATTAATTGTCCTTAATTTTTCTAGTTTATTTCCCTCATCACTTTCTCCCTTGTTTAAAATTTTGTTTTTGATTTACTAATTTGTTCTTTGTCCTTGCTTGATATTTATTGTAATTTGACAGATATTACTTCAATAGACAATAGGTGCAGGAGTAGGCCATTCGGCCCTTCGAGCCAGCACCGCCATGGCTCGAAGGGCAGAATGGCCTACTCCTGCACCTATTGTCTATTGTCTATAAGATGCTATTTCGAATGATTTGGAGTTATGGTGTATATTTTTTCTGTGAAGAGTGCAGGAAGTTCCTCGTTCAAGTGTACACTCACAGTAATAACGTGATAACCTGCTTTGTTCCAGAGCCATTCACAGTACGAGCGGAAAGCTGAAGCGGGCAGTGCTGCAGTTTACTCCGGCCAGCTGGACATACGTCCGCTGGTTTGACCCCAAATCCTCCGTTCAGCGAGTGGCTGGAATTTACCTCTTTCTAATTATCTGGCAGGTAAGCATCTGAAGAAGGGTCTCGACCGGAAACGTCACCCATTCCTTCTCTCCAGTGTTGCGGCCTGTCCCGCTGAGTTAAGGGCCTGTCCCACTGTACGAGCTAATTCTCCCGAGTTTCCCCGATTCGAACTCGGAGAATTACGGTAACAGCCGCTCGTTGGTACTCGGGGCTCTCGTGGACATTTTTCAACATGTTGAAAAAACTTCACCAGTCTTCCCGAGCTTACCGCGATTCCCGAATACCTGCCGTTAGCGTTACGAGCCGCTAAGAGACGTCCCCGAGCTCCGACGTACCCGCTACGTACAATCTACGTGCTTCCACGAGTTTGATTTTTTTTTTTTTAACTGGGGAGAGCTCTTGAATTATCTCGTTCAGTGGGACAGGCCCATAAAGCTGAAGAAATGTTTCAAGGCGTGCTATTGAAATTTCTGTTCTTCTTATTCTAGCTGACTGAGCTCAACACGTTTTTCTTGAAGCACATCTTTGTATTTCAAGCAAGCCACGCCCTGAGTTACGGGCGAATCCTCTTCATTGGTGTGATCACCGCACCGACCGTACGGTAAAGCAACTTCACATTTTGTATAAAAAAAACATTTTGTCTCCCATGATCATGGCTGGTGCATGAAAATGAACGTGGTTTAGTTTCTATTTTTCTACTTTTCCGTTCCACTATCTTTTTGCCTTGAGTTCTCTCTTGAGCTCTATCATTAGACAATAGACAATAGGTGCAGGAGTAGGCTGTTCGGCCCTTCAAGCCAGCACTGTCATTCAATATAATCAAGGCTGATCATCAAAAATCAATACCCGTTCCTGCTTTTTCCCCATATCCCTTGATTGCATTAGCCCTAAGAGCTATATCGAACTCTCTTGGAAAGGTAGTCCCATTTTCCAGCATTTGGTCCATATCCCTCTAAATGTTTCCTGTAGTCACATTAGTTTACCTTGAAGACATGGCACGGAAACGGGGACCTTCGGCCCACCGAGTCCGTGCCGACCAACGATCACCCCGTCCACAAGCACTATCCTACACACACTAGGAACAATTTATAATTTTACGTAGCCAAGTAACCTACAAACCTGCACGTGTTTGGTGTGTGGGAGAAACCCCACAGGGTAAACGTACAAACTCCTCACAGACAGCACCCGTAGTCAGGATTGAACCCAGGTCTCTGGTGTGGTAAGGCAACAACTCTACCGCTGCGCCACCGTGCTGCCCCAACATGCAATCTTAACTGTTCCAAAATGGATCTGATCTGCATTTTTTTGGTTTGTTGACATAAGTTGCAAGCAACTTATTCCTTCAGTGAATGAATGAATGAATATGTTTATTGGCCAAGTATTCACATACAAGGAATTTGGCTTGGTGCTCCGCCCGCAATGTTCTTCTTTAATGTTTTCTTACAGGCAGTATTACGCATATCTCACTGACAGTCACTGCAAAAGAGTGGGAACACAATGCTGGGTGTTTGGGTAAGTGCTTATTTCTAAATCTTTTCCACAACGGCATTAAATTTGCTTTATTTAACCTCGCGCTGTACGTTTTTTGTCCATGGAACTGGTGCGCTACGATGCTGCGAACCATATTCTGCACTCTGTATCTTCCCTTTTGCTCTATCTATTCCTCACTGTATTTCCAAACTAAACTAAAACGATGACTCTATGATAGACACCTATCATAGATTGGGCAGAATTGTTCCCAATACTGTATGTGTAAGAAAGAACTGCAGGTGCTGGTTTAAATCGATGGTAGTCTGAAGAAGGGTCTCGACCCGAAACATCGCCCATTCCTTCTGCCCAGAGATGCTGCCTCACCCGCTGAGTTACCCCAGCATTTTGTCTACCTTTGAAGTCCATCTATAAGACTGATAATGTACAGAAATGCAATATCAATCAGGGCAGACATTCTTGTTGTATGCTTTCTATTTAGTTTCCCTTCCTTTAAGGCAGAAATAAATAGATTTTTGATTAGTGCTAAACAAAATTTCGTTGCATTTGGCTCACCGTGCAACATAAAATAACAAAAAGATAAAATGGATAATAGTGGCGGCACATTATATGGAATTCAGGAGTCTGATGGCTCGGGGGGGGGGGGGGGGAAGAAGTTGTTGCAAAACCTGGCTGTTCTGCTCCTTAAACTGCGATACCTTTTGCCTGAGGGCAGCAGAGTGAACAGTCCATGATGGAGACGTGTGGGGTCTTTTATAATGCTGATGGGCTTGGACAAGCAACGTTTGCTCGCAACGTCCTGGATTGAAGGAAGAGAAGTCCCGATGATTTTTTTCAGCCATGGGGAGAAGGCAGGAGAAGGGAGAGATAGATCCGCCATGATAGATAGATAGATAGGTTCTTTATTGTCATTATAACATGTAAACATGTACAACAAAATTAAAAATACCAACCAGTCAGTGCACCATTCACACATTATCTAAAAGCTAACGATACGTAAAAGAGAAATATCTAAAATAAACAACTAAAATAAATAACATGAAAAAAACAAGCATAAACACACAACCATACATTCTTCTGTCGATTGCACAATCCCTTTGGTATGTAGCGCACCTGCGCTCATTTGGTGGCTATATTAAGTGTAGTTATTGCTGTGGGATAAAAACTGTTTTTCAGTCTGTTTGTCCTTGTCCTCATTAATCTGTACCGTCTGCCTGACGGCAACAGTTCAAACAGGGAGTGTCCGGGGTGGGAAATGTCCTTTATAATGTTCTGGGATTTCTTGAGACAGTGGGAACTGTGTAGGTCCTCCAAGGTAAGGAGAGGCCAGCCGACAATCCTCTGGGCGTTGTCAATGGCCCTCTGGAGCGCTTTCCTCTGAGCCGCTGTGCAGCTGGTGTACCACATGCATACACAGTATTGGATGCTCTCTATGGAGCACCGATAAAAGGACAGCAGCAGTCTCTGGGTGATGTTGTTCTTCCTGAGCACCCTCAGGAAGTGCAGTCTCTGCTGGACCTTTTTCAGCAGCGCAGAGGTGTTCACGCTCCATGTCAGGTCCTCCTCAATGTGGATTCCCAGGAAGCGGAAATCCGCCACCCTCTCCACACAGTCCCCTCTGATGATTAATGGTGTAATGTCCGTTTTCTTCTTCCTGTAGTCTATTATGAGCTCCTTGGTCTTTGAGATGTTGAGGAGCAGGTTATTCTCTCCATACCACACTGTCAGCTGCTCCGCCTCATCCCTGTAGGCGTACTCGTCCCCCCCGGAGATGAGTCCCAACCGCCGTAGTGTCATCCGCAAATTTGACAATGGTGTTACTGTGGTGGGCGGGGGTGCAGTCATATGTGTAGATGGTGTAGATCAGGGGGCTCAGCACGCAGCCCTGTGGAGAGCCGGTATTGAGGCTGAGGGCCGTGGATGTGTGATGGCCCACTCTGACTCTCTGGCTGCGACCCGACAGGAAGCTATTTATCCACATGCAGGTGGAGTGTGGAAGTCCCAAGTCCCCCAGTTTGTCCACCAGTTTGTGGGGAAGGATGGTGTTAAAAGCAGAGCTGTAGTCCACAAAGAGCATGCGCACGTAGCTCCCCCGCTGCTCGGCATTCAATGGCGGAGGCGACTTTATGGGCCGAATAGCCTAATTCTGCTCCTGACACTTATGAACTTATGGGGGAGAGTGCGAATCTCCTCTCCACAGATGCTGCCTGTCCCGCTGAGTTACTCCAGCATTTTGTGTCTATCTTCATTGTAAACTGGCATCTGCAGTTCCTTCCTACACACTAAATCAAAAGAGTTAACTTGGCCATGTTAAATAAAAATCAAATTTAAAGATGACAGGTTGGGAAAGATAGATCACCACGATTGAATGGCGGAGTAGACTGGAGGGGCCCAATGGCCTAATTCTGTTCCAATCACTTATGACCTTATTATCAGGTGGCTAAATGCAAAAGCAGGCCTTCTTCCTTAGTAATGGGGCTGTCCCATTGTACAAGCTAATTCAAGAGTTCTCCCGAGTTTCCCCTGATTCGAACTCGGAGAATTACGGTAATGGCCGCTCGTAGATACTCGGGGCTCTCGTGGACATTTTTCAACATGTTGAAAAATCCTCACGAGCTTACCGCGTTTCCCGAGTACCTGCCGTTAGCGTTACGAACCGCTCAGAGACGTCCCGAGCTCCGACGTACCCGCTAGGTACATTCTATGTGCTTACCACGAGGTTGATTTTTTTTTTTTAACTCGGGAGAGCTCTTGAATTACCTCGTACAGTGGGACAGGCCCTTTAGTGTCTATGGATGGTGTAGTGTTTACCTTCATAAGATCAAAGAGCAGAATTAGGCCATTCGGGCCCATTTAAGTATTTTCCGCCATTCAATCATGGCTGATCTATCTCTCCCTCCAAACCCCATTCTCCTGCCTTCTCCCCGTAACTCCTGAGACCCGCACTAATCAAGAATCTGTCAATCTCTTGCCTTAAACATATCTATTGACTTGGCCTCCACAGGAGTGTGTTTAATAGCAATCCTGGTTACTGTGGGGATGGTGAATTGTGCAGCACCTGAGGTTATTGTGCAGCACCTGAAGGCGCTCTTTTAGAAAGGAGGTGAGGAGGAACTTCTTTAGTCAGAGGTTAGTTAATCTGTGGAACTCATTGCCACAGAGGGATGTGGAGGCCAAGTCAATGGATATTTTTAAGGCAGAGATCGACAAATTCTTGATTAGAACGGGTGCCAAGTGTTTTGGGGAGAAGGGCCTTTATAACAAGAGGAATAGAATATAGGAGCAAAGAGGTCCTTCTGCAGTTGTACAGAGCCCTAGTGAGACCACACCTGGAGTATTGTGTGCAGTTTTGGTCTCCTAATTTGAGGAAGGACATTCTTGCTATTGAGGGAGTGCAGCGTTGGTTTACAAGGTTAATTCCCGGGATGGCGGGACTGTCATATGTTGAAAGAATGGAGCGACTGGGCTTGTATACATTGGAATTTAGAAGGATCTCATTGAAACATATAAGATTGTTAAGGGTTTGGACATGCTACAGGCAGGAGAAACTCAGCGGGTGAGGGGAGTCCGGAACCAGGGGCCACAGTTTAAAAATAAGGAGTAAGCCATTTAGAACAGAGATGAGGAAACACTTTTTCACCCAGAGAGTTTTGAATCTGTGGAATTCTCTGCCTCAGAAGGCGGTGGAGGCTGGTTCTCTGGATGCTTTCAAGAGCGAGCTAGATAGGGCTCTTAAAAATAGCGGAGTCGGGGGATATGGGGAGAAGGCAGGAACGGGGTACTGATTGGGGATGATCAGCCATGATCACATTGAATGGCGGTGCTAGCTCGAAGAGTCGAATGGCCTACTCCTGCACCTGTTGTCTATTGTCTAAGGCAGGAAAATTGGGATTAGGAGGCAGAGATCAGGCATGATTGAATGGCGGAATGGACTCGATGGGCCGAATGACCTAATTCTACTCCTGTCACTTATGAATTTATGGGGGGAAAGTTAGAGAGTATTCTCTCCAGAAAATTCTTACTGAAGCCAATTCACCTACAAACTTGTACGTCTTTGGAGTGTGGGAGGAAACCGGAGCACCTGGAGGAAACCCACACGGTCCCAGGGAGAACATACAAACTCCGTAGTCGGGATCGAACCCAGTCTCACGCTGTGAAGCAACAACTCAAACTCTGCGCTAGCATGTCGCCCCTATCTATGATGGTCTTTAATTTAGAAATACAGTGCGAAATAGGTAGCGCAAAGGGGAAGATACAGAGTGCAGGATATAGTTCTCAGCATTGTAGCGCACCAGTTCCAGAGACAAAGTCCAATGTCCGCAATGGGGCAAGAGGTGAATCGGACAGTACCCTAGCTTATGGAAGGGTCGTTCAGAAGCCTGATAACAGAGGGGAAGAAGCTGCTCCTCAGTCTGGTGGTCAAGCTTCTGTACCTTCTGCCGGACGGGAGCGGGGAGAAGAAGGAATGACCGGGGCGGGACTAGTCTTTGATTGTGTCTGCTGCTTTCCCGAGGCAGCGTTGTGCGTGTCGAGTCAACGGTGGGCAGTTTGATCTGTGTTTATGGACTGGGCTCCGTCCACAAGTCGTGCATTCTTGGGCAGGGCTGTTCCCGAACCAAGTTGTCGTGCAACCAGACAGTCTGCTTTCTATTTTAATTTGTGTTTCTTTTGGGGGGCCTTCCAAACAGCCATCTGCATTGGTCGCCTTTTCTCCTGTTTGCATCCAATTTTGTCATGAATGCAAATTGACACCTTCTGGTTACACATCAAAAATGTGTTTGTAATGTAAACACTACTCGCACATTCTAGTTCTCTTAACTTTCCAGTTCTCTTGAATTTTGACCTTGTTATGCAAACCCTCTTAAATACGTTTGCATCCAAGTCAAGTCAAGTCAAGTTAAGTCACTTTTATTTATATGAAAAAGTTACTTTTCTTAACTACTAAACCAGGTTCGCTTCTTAATAAACAGACACCACACAAACTGTTTGATAGACCAGTTCAAAACTTTACTTAACATCGGCCGATGGAAGGGAGCGAGAATTCCAGTCAAGTGACCAATACAGACACTTGACCGTCTTCCGTCCACTTCTCTGAACAACAGAATTACATTGCCTTAAATAGGGTTTTTTTGTTTCCTTAGCATATTCCACAGACATTCGTCATGGTCAGAGGTACAGGAAAAGGTTTCCACAGAATGCATCACATCAAAGGCCTTTTGTTTACATAGTACAAGATAACATTGGCCATTTGGTTTACGACATTTTATCTTTCTACTTCCCTGGTTCCTCTCTCGTCCTTCATAAACATTGGCCATTTGGATAATGCCATTTTATCTTCACAGAGATCACCCTAGCTCTTTCGCTGCTTCCTCGCTGTCATTTGGTCCCTCATAAACATTGGCCATTTGGTTTACAGCATCTTACTTCAAAGATGTGACTAGCTGTTTCTTTCTCTGTCACTTCCTCACTTGGGAGACAATGTTATAGGATTTATTATCTCACACACCCGCAACCTGAGGCAAGCCTAATTTGAGACTAAATATAAACTGTAAGCTAGCCCAGAAGCCAATTTAATATCTTCTTATATTTTTAACTAAAATTCGGCTTCATCATATATAGCACATTTAAAAAACAACTCTCGTTGGCCAAAGTGCTTTGCATCCCCCGATGAAAAGAAATCTGATTTCTGATTCAACACAAGTGGCACAAGCAGTAGAGTTGCTGCCTCACAGCGCCAGAGACCCAGGCGCGTTCTCCCTGGGACTGCATGGGTTTTCTCCACGTGCTCCAGTTTCCTCGCACATTCCGAAGACGTGTGTGTTTGTAGGTTAATTGGCTTCAGTATATTGTCCCCAGTTTGGAGGATAGAACTCGTGAACGGGATTGAGCACTGGACGACATGTACTTGGTGGGCCGAAGGGCCTGCTTCCACACTATCTCTAAAACTAAATAAATGCTAGATGCTTATAGTTTAATTTAAAGTTACAGCAGGGAAACGGGCCCTTTAGCCCAGTGATTCTATGCCAACCATCGATCACCCATTCCACACTTCTTAGGCCCCCCTCGGTCGTGGCTGACCATGGGTGTCTCCAGGGTCTGTGCGTGACTTTGTTTAATGTGGGGAGACTGGTGCACAGACAGCCACCCCAAAGTCTTTGACAGATCTGGGTCAGGATCCAGTGGCATGGAGTCCAAGACGACCGGAGACCCTTTTCTGCTGCAGCCTTCATCCGCCTTCCCAGCCGTTGTGACGCTCCACTAAGGTCACCCATCGTCCTCCGCCTGTTCCACCGTTGCGGTCTTGGTTGGATTGCTCTTTGTCAGAGACCTCCCCCCTCGACCTTACCGCCATGGGTGGCCCTACCAGGAGCATAGCTCCAGACGGCATCGCTCTCAGGATCTCAGGACCACACAAGCTTCTCCACCACGACAAGGTGACAATCATACTGGTTCTACGTAATCCCATTTTCTCATCTACACACTGGGGGCAAGTTACAGAAGGCAATTGACCTACCAACTCGCACGTCTTTGGGATGTGGGAGAAAACAGGGAGAAAATACAAACTCCATGCAGACAGCACCTGAGGTCAGGATCGAACCTGGGCCTCTGGCGCGGTGAGGCAGCAGCTCCACCGCTGCGCCACGGTGCCGCCTCTGAATTTCAATTGTACCAAATGTATCTCATCTATTTTTGGTGCCTGCAGTAATTTATTTTATTAAATGTATTATTAAATGCATTTTTGTGATATTAGAAGCCTTCAACTCAAATCGCAGGCTGTGACTTATTCTGCATTGAAGAGATTTGTCTAACTTTCCTTTTTTTTAAATGTTAACAGTGCCATTTCCTTTCTGGAAGCAATAGTGTGCATCAAGTCTGGCCAAGATCTGTTCTCTAAAACCGTGGGATTGTACGTCATCCTTTGGCTTCTTTGCATGGTAAGAGAATTCGTATAAAGATACAGCAATGTCAATTCCCGGGATGGCGGGACTGTCGTGTGTTGATAGAATGGAGAGGCTGGGCTTGTATACTCTGGAGTTTAGAAGGATGAGAGGCTATCTCATTAAAACATATAAGATTATTAAGGGATTGGACACGCTAGAGACAGGAAACCTGGAATTCTCTGCCTCAGAGGGCGGTGGAGGCCTGTTCTCTGGATGCTTTCAAGAGAGAGCTAGATACAGCTCTTAAAGTTAGCGGAGTCAAGGGATATGGGGAGAAGGCAGGAACGGGGTACTCAATGTGGATGATCACAGTGAATGGCGGTGCTGGCTCGAAGGGCCAAATAGCCTACTCCTGAAACTATTGTCTATTGCCTGTTATAAAGTCATAAGTGATAGGAGCAGAAAAGGGCCATTCGGCCCATCAAGTCTACCCCGCCATTCAGCCATGTCTGATCTATCTCTCCCTCCTAACCCCATTCTCCTGCCTTCTCCCCATAACCCTTGACACCCGTACTAATCACAAATCCATCTATCTCTGCCTTAAAAATATCCACTGATTTGACCTCCACAGCCGTCTGTGGCAAAGAATTTCACAGATTCACCTCCCCCTCTGACTAAAGAAATGTCTCCTTCCTGAAGGAACGTCCTTTAATTCCGAGGCTATGACCTCTAGTCCTAGACTCTGCCACGAGTGGAAGCATGTGACATGTCACAGCAAAACTCTTTTTGTTTTGCATTCCACACACAATGTATGCATCGAACCGCCATGTCTCGGGGGCAGACAAAAGTTACCAAGTAGTCCCCAATGGTATAGACCCTCATCATTCTTGGCAGTCCCCCCGTGCCAGGTCCCCCTTCGTTCTCAGCGGCCCCCCCTCATGCCGGGCCCCCCATCATTCTCGGTGGTCCCTACCCCACCCCCACCCCATCATAGAAACATAGAAAAGAGGTGCAGGAGTAGGCCATTCGGCCCTTCGAGCCTGCACCGCCATTCAATATGATCATGGCTGATCACCCAACTCAGTATCTTGTACCTGCCTTCTCTCCATACCCCCTGATCCCTTTAGCCACAAGGGCCACATCTAACTCCCTCTTAAATATAGCCAATGAACTGGCCTCAACTACCTTCTGTGGCAGAGAATTCCACAGATTCACCACTCTCTGTGTGAAAAATGTTTTTCTCATCTCGGTCCTAAAAGACTTCCCTCTTATCCTTAAACCGTGACCCCTTGTTCTGGACTTCCCCAACATCGGGAACAATCTTCTTGCATCTAGCCTGTCCAACCACTTAAGAATTTAGTAAGTTTCTATAAGATCCCCCCTCAAACATCTGAATTCTAGCGAGTACAAGCCGAGTCTATCCAGTCTTTCTTCATATGAAGATTCCATCGCCAGGTTCCTCCTACATTCTCGGCACCCACCCCCCCCCACCCCCCCCCCCCCCCCCCCAACGCCAGGTCCCCCCTTCGTTCTCCGTGATCTCCCCCTCCCCCCACCCCGGATCCCCTTTATTCTGTTAACAATGCTCCACCTTACTTTTTTTTAATGGTATTGTCGGTTTTTTATATTTTTGATATGTAAGTTTATTGGCCAAGTATTCACATACAAGGAATTTGCCTTGGTGCTCCGCCCACAAGTAACAACATGACATACAGTGACAGTTACGAATGACTCAAAAAACACAAAGCATTAATAATAATAAAACATGAATTATTATATGACATTTCTTTTTAATATATTTCCAAAAGATTTATCCCGGGAGTGAATTTATTATTACTGGGGCATACCATTAAATTGATCTTGGTTGCTGTAAACTACCCAGTAAGAAAACGAACATCTCTTTTAAGGTTTAATGTGTATATTGGGTGAATAACTTGGGTGATGAGCTGTTTATTGCTTTAATATCCTTGGAACAACACAGCCAGCAAAGGTTGTTTTAGTACAATGTAGGCCATGTCTTACTCAGTTATCTTTTCAATGTTGCATAGAATTGTTCTCCAGTTCAGAGCACAAGTTCATCAGTTCACAAGGCCATGAAAAGTACACGGTCACTCACAGTATATTCCTGTGAGTCACGGTAGCAATAGCAAAACATACTCTTCCGTTGTCTTACTATCTCCAAGGAAACTAAAGGGGCAGCACGGGGGCGCAGCGGTAGATTTGCTCCCTCGAAGCGCCAGAGACCTGGGTTCGATCCCGACTACGGGTGCTGTCTGTACAGAGTTTGTACGTTCTCCCCGTGACCTGCGTGGGTTTTCACCGAGATCTTCGGTTTCCTCCCACACTCCAAAGACGTACAGGTTTGTAGGTTAATTGGCCTGGTATAACTATGCAAATTGTCCCTAGTGTGTGTGGGATCGTATTAGTGTGGGGGGAATCGCTGGTCAGTGTGGACTCGTTGGGCCGAATGGCCTATTTCCGCGCTGTATCTCTAGACTATAATTACAGATTACCTCAAATGTATCTGAATTTTAAAGTCTGCTTTCTGGGGTGGATGGTGATTGGTTTAGTTATAGAGTGATACAGTGTGGAAACAGGCCCTTCGGCCCAAATAGCCCCCACCGACCAACATGTCCCATCTACACTCGTCCCACCTGCCTGCGTTTGACCCATATCCCTCTAAACCTGTCCTCTCCATGTACCTGTCTAAATGCTTCTGAAAAGTTACTTCTTAAAAGTACCTGCGTCAACCACCTCCTCTGGCAGCTCGTTCCATACACCCACCACCCTTTGCGTGAAAAAATTACCCCTCGGATTCCAATTAAATCTTTTCCCCTTCACCTCAAACCTGTCCTCTGGTCCTTGATTCCCCTATTCCCCGAGTCCAGAACCAAGGGCCACAGTTTAAGAATAAGGGGTAAGCCATTTAGAACGGAGATGAGGAAACACTTTTTCACACAGAGTTGTGAGTCTGTGGAATTCTCTGCCTCAGAGGGCGGTGGAGGCCGGTTCTCTGGATACTTTCAAGAGAGCTTTTTTAGAGCTCTTAAAGAGGATATGGGGAGTAGGCAGGAACAGGATACCGATTGGGGATGATCAGCCATGTTCACATTGGATGGCGGTGCTGACTCGAAGGGCCAAATGGCCTACTCCTGCACCTTTTGTCTATTGTCTATTCTGGCCAGGAGACTCTACCCGAACTATTCTTCTTATTTCATACAGCATCGGCCGTTATTATTGTGTTGTGTAATTTGGGACCAGAAAAGGCAAGAAGACTACTTGGTTTATATTTCTTATTCATTACAGGCTTTGATTACCTTCCTTTGCCTTGCGGGAATGGTGTGGTACGCTGAACACACGGGTCAACACGACAAGGTGAGTTTGTATAAAAGGCAGAGGTTCAATGATTCCTTATTAACATGTGCACCATGGTGTACAGTCCACTGGTTATTGCCATAAGTGAGGGACAGTTTCTTCCCAGCTGGTGTCAGGCAACTGAATCACAAAGAAGGGTCTCGACACGAAACGTCACCCACTCCTTCTCTCCAGAGATGCCGCCTGTCCCGCTGAGCTACTCCAGCTTTCTGTGTCTGTCATCCGTTAGTTTCGTTCATTGTCACGGGGTGGGAGATTGCAACCTTCACGTGGTCCGCCCTGTTTCGACGAATGCAATCAACCCGGAGGAGTGCACAATCAAAAAAGATAAGATAAATAAAATAAATACAACTTTAGGCAAGAAGATGAGTTCGTTGTCACGGGTACTATCTGCGAGTTTGTTGTGTGCTCTCCAGTCAGCAGAAAGACCGGCTACAAATAGAGAGCAGACCTGAACTATTATCTACTTTGTGGGTGACTCTCGGATTATCCTTGATCGGACTCAGCTGGCTTTACCTGGCACTAAACATTATTCCTTATCATGTTGCTATACATTGTAAGTGGTTCGATTGTAATCGTGTGTTGTCTTTCCGCATGCATCGAAAGCTTTTCACGTGGCAATAAACTAAACTGTAAACTGAAGTGCAGAATACATAGAAACGGCCCACGGAGTCCACATACAAGAGTCTCCAGGTTTCCCTTTGTGTGTCTAAACAGTTCCTGTGCAGTTAGAGAGGTTGATGACATTTCTAAGAGACTTCAACAGTATATATGTAGTGCAGGAAGCAACTGCAGATGCTGGTTTACACCGAAGACAGACACAAAATGCTGGAGTAACTCAGCGGGAGAGGCGGCATCTCTGGAGAGAAGGAATGGGTGACGTTTCGGGTCGATACCCTTCTTCAGACTGATTTAAACCAGCAAATTTTGTGTCTACCTTCGATTTAATCCAGCGGTGCTGCCTGACCCGCTGAGTTACTACAGCATTTTGTGTCTACCTTCGATTCAAACCAGCATCTGCAGTTCTTTCTAATGCAAAATATAGTTCTCAGCATTGTAGCCCATCAGTTCCAGAGACAAAGTTCAATGTCCACAGTGGAATACCTTCAGGCTTATTATTGTCGCATGTAACGATGTACAGGGAAAGTTCATAAGTGATAGTATTAGATGTAGAATTAGGCCATTCAGCCCATCAAGTCTATTCTGCCATTCAATCATGGCTAATCTCTCTATCCCTCTCAACCTCATTCTCCTGCCTTCTCCCCATAACCCCTGACACCCGTGCTAATCAATAATCTGTCAATCTCTGCCGTAAAAATATCCACTGATGGCCTCGCAGAGCCCTCTGTGGCAATGAGTTCCACAGATACACCACCCTCTGACTAAAGAAATTCTTTCTCATCTCCTTCTTAAAGGAACGTCCTTTTATTCTGAGGCTATGACCTCTGGTCCTAGACTCTCCCACTAGTGGAAACATCCTCTCTATCCAGGCTTTTCACTATTCAGTAAGTTTCATTGAGGTCCCCCTCCATCTTCTGAACTTCAGTGAGTACAAACATTCAAATAAAAAGCTGTGTTTTGCATGCTCGCCAAACAGATCCAATATACCATACATAAACAGAATTGAGTCAGACTCCCCTGCAATGGGTAGAGCAAAGGGGGAGATGCACAAAGCAGAATATAGTTCTCAGCATTGTAGCGCATCAGTTCCATAGACTAAATCCAATGGGGTAGAGGTGAGTTCAACAATATCCATAAGCTATGGTAATGTATCTCATGTACATAATCGTGTATATAACCATGAGAGGAATAGATCGGGCAGATGCACAGAATCTCTTTCACAGAGTAGGGCAACCAAGGACCAGAGGACATAGGTTCAAGGTGAAGGGGCAAAGATTTATTAGGAATCTTGAGGGGTAACTTTTTCACACACAGGGTGGGGGGGTGTATGGAACAAGCTGCCAGAGGAGGTAGTTGAGGCTGGGACTATCCCAACGTTTAAGAGGCAGTTAGACAGGTACATGGATAGGACGGGTTTGGAGGGATATTGACCAAGCGCAGGCAGGTGGGACTAGTGTAGCTGGGACATTGTTGGCCGGTGTGGGCAAGTTGGGCCGAAGGGTCTGTTTCCACACTGTATCACTCTATGATTACATCAGCGGGTCAGGCAGCATCTGTGGAAAGAAAGGATTCTATAACTGTTCAATGTTTTTTGTGTTTCAGAACCTCTCAGAATCCGAGTATGAAGAGATGTCTAACAGCGATGATTTCTCACCACTGCCTTATGACACATACGCTAAAGGTTTGTGCACACGACTACACCTTGACATGAATAGGCTGGATAGACTCAGCTTGTACTCGCTAGAATTTAGAAGATTGAGGGGGGGTCTTATAGAAACTTACAAAATTCTTAAGGGGTTGGACAGGCTAGATGCAGGAAGATTGTTCCCGATGTTGGGGAAGTCCAGAAGCCCAGGTCACAGTTTAAGGATAAGAGGGAAGTATTTTAGGACCGAGATGAGAAAAACATTTTTCACACAGAGAGTGGTGAATCTCTGGAATTCTCTGCCACAGAAGGTAGTTGAGGCCAGTTCATTGGCTATATTTAAGAGGGAGTTGGATGTGGCCATTGTGGCTAAAGGGATCAGGGGGTATAGAGAGAAGGCAGGTACAGGATACTGAGTTGGATGATCAGCCATGATCATATTGAATGGTGCTGCAGGCTCGAAGTGCCGAATGGCCTACTCCTGCACCTATTTTCTATGTTTCTATGAACAGGAAAATAAATCCAAATTTTAAGAAAAATTGTTAATTTTTTTTTGTTGCATTGCTGCATAACTTGGGCCTTCTCCAATCTATCCCCTCCCCCTTCCCAGTTCTGCCACCCGTCTTACTGTCTCCGACTACATTCTATCTTTGTCCCCCCCCCCCCCCCCCTTCCCCTGACATCACTGAAGCAGGGTCCCGACCCGAAACGTCACCCACTCATTCCTTCCCTCCAGAGATGCTGCCTGTCCTGCTGGGTTACTCCAGCATTTTGTGTCTACCACTGATATAGACAATAGGTGCAGGAGTAGGCCACCCGGCCCTTCGAGCCAGCACCGCCATTCAATGTGATCATGGCTGATCATCCACAATCAGTGCCCCGTTCCTGCCTTCTTCCCATATCCCCTGACTCCACTATTTTTAAGAGCACTATCTAACTCTTGAAAGCATCCAGAGAATTGGCCTTCACCGCCCTCAGAGGTAGAGAATTCCACAGATTCACAACTCTTTGGGTGAAAAAGTTTTTCCTCATCTCTGTTCTAAATGGCTTACCTCTTATTCTTAAACTGTGGCCCCTGATTCTGGATGCCTCCAACATCGGGAACATGCTTCCTGCCTCCAGCGTGTCCATCCCTTAATAACCTTATATGTTTCAATAAGATATCCTCTCATCCTTCTAAATTCCAATGTATACAAGCCCAGCCGCTCCATTCTCTCAGCATTTGACAGTCCCGCCATCCCGGGAATTAACCTTGTAAACCTACGCTGCACTTCCTCAATAGTAAGAATGTCTTTCCTCAAATTAGGAGACCCAAAACTGCACACAATATTCCAGGTGTGGTCTCACTAGGGCCCTGTACAAATGCAGAAGGACCTCTTTGCTCCTATACTCAACTCCTCTTATGAAGGCCAACATGCCATTCGCTTTCTACACTGCCTGCTATACCTGCATGCTTACTTTCAGTGACTGATGAACAAGGACCCCTCGATCTCGTTGTACTTCCCCTTTTCTCAACTTGACACCATTCAGATAATAACTTGTCTTCCTGTTTTTGCCACCAAAGTGGATAACCTCAAATTTATCCACGTTAAACTGCATCTGCCATGCATCTGCCCACTCGCCCAACCTGTCCGTCACCTTGCATCCTCATAGCATCTTCCTCACAGTTCGCACTGCCACCCAGCTTTGTGACATCTGCAAATTAAACCAGTATCTGCAGTTCTTTCCTACACACCTTCTCCAATCTGTTTTCTTTCGGCATACTTTACCATCCCAACGTTTAAGAAACATTTAGACAGGTTGACAAAAATGCTGGAGAAACTCAGCGGGTGCGGCAGCATCTATGGAGCGAAGGAAATTTTGACAGGTTTATGGGTAGGACAGGTTTAGAGGGATATGGGCCAAGCGCAGGCAGGTGGGACTGGTGTAGGTGGGACATGTTGGTCGGAGTGGGCAAGTTGGGCCGAAGGGTCTGTTTCCATGCTGTATCACTGACTTCAGTCGATCCTTATTTGCTTGTATTCATCTCTGTCCTGAGCATTGTAAAAGACATCTTAATATTTTTCATTGTATTTGAAACCACAACTTGTTGCCTTGAACACAGTTGTTTAGAGATTTCGTGCCCTGCACGGTGGCACAGCGGTAGAGGTGCTGCCTCACAGCGCCAGAGACCCGTGTTCCATCCTTACCTTGGGTGCTGTCTGCATGGAGTTTGCACGTTCTCCATGTGACCGCGTGGGCCTCCTCCGGGTGCTCTGGTTTTCTCCCACGTCCCAAAGACGTGCAGATTTGTAGGTAATTCGGCCCTCTATCATATTGCCCTTAGTGTGTAGGGAGTGGATGAGAAAGTGGGATAACATGGAATTAGTTTGGTCACAAGGAAACGCATATGCTGGAACCAATAAAGCACAAAGTGCAGGAGTATCTCAGTGGATCAAGCAACATCTTTGGAGAAGATAGACACAAAAAGCTGGAGTAACTCAGCAGGTCAGACAGCATCTCTGGAGAAAAGGAATAGGTGACATTTCTGGTCGAGACCCATCTTCTAAACCAAACTTTGAGACCAAGGACTGAAGGGCCTGTTTCCATGCTGTCTGACTATAAACAAGGACTAATAACTAAAATTCTCCCCGTGACCTACGTGGGTGTTCCCCGAGATCCTCCCACACTTCCAAGACGTACGGGTTTGTAGGTTAATTGGTTTGGTATAGATGTAAAATTGCCCCTGGTGTGTGCATGGTAGTGTTAATGTGCGGGCATTGCTGGTCGGCGCGGACCCGGTGGGCCAAAGGGCCTGTTTCCGCGCTGCATCTCTAAACTAAACTGAAATGAGAGTGAATGTCACAGTAAATGCTGCATTCCTGAGCAGCACTCTTTTTCCCCCGACTCTCAGTCTGAAGAAGGGTCTCGATACGAAACGTCACCCATTCCTTCTCTCCAGAGATGCTGCCTGTCCCGCTGTGTTTCTCCAGCATTATGTGTCTGTGGTTTAAACCAGCATCTGCAGTTCCTTCCTTTACACTTTTTTTAATTAAAAAAAAAAATCCTGAATAAATGAGATGATGAACACATTGGGTTGAAGAATCTTGGTGGAATTCTGCCTCCTGTATAATTAATTAAAGCTTTATTTCAGACACAAGTCCATATAACACATCAAACAGTATAAGGAGATACAAAAATACATTAAAAATTGCATATTAGCCTATAAGATATACAAGCTATTGCACCAATGCCGTCTTAGCCTAGAAGTGAATCTATAGCAGCTTTTCAGAGGGCTGACTAGGGCTTCAATTATGTGGTTCTCTGACTTGTCCAGGTGACACATAAAACTAAACATCAGCTGTCTTAAGAGTGCCTCACAGGTTGGCACTCTAGTGGACGCAAACAATTGACTGGCACTATGCCACCTAGGGACACGAAGTAGCAACCTCATTGCATCATTGTATGCTACCTTGAGCCTCTGCATACTCTTTTTCTTATAATTAGACCACAATTGAGCAGTATATAACGGTGTGATGTAGGTTCTGAACAGGGAACACTTCACAGAGTCAGAGTACATAGAAAACTTCCTTATAAGCATGTTAGCTTGAAGATAAAATTTACAGCGCTGTCGGTAGAGGTCTTTGTCATCCGTCCAGTCATCGGATATGACATGACCTAGGTATTTAATTTCCTCACACACAGCAAGAGGACTGTCTGACAAATAAAAGGTCGGAAAATTTGATTTCCTGTCCTCAGCGCTTCTAACTATCATTATGTGGCTTTTCTTAGCGTTATACTTTATGTCATAATCAAAGCCATACTGAGAGCACACCTTCAGCATCTGCTGCAGCCCAGCACTATATGGACAGAGCAGGACCAGGTCGTCTGCATACATAAGATGATTAACAATAGTGTTGCCCACAAGACAGCCAGTTTTTAACCTATTTAACTGATTTGACAATTCATCCATATAAACATTAAATAAAATAGGAGACAAAATTCCTCCTTGCCGCACTCCGTTACTAACACAGAATGGAGCAGATACAACATTGTCCCATTTAACCTGAAACGTTTGATGGGCAAACCAAAACACTAAAATTCTCACTAAGAATTTAGGGGCACCTCTATCTAGCAATTTTACAAACAATTGTTCATGATTAATTCTATCAAATGCCTTGGACGCATCAATAAAACATAGAAATACAGATGAATTCAGGCTTGTGTACCTGAACACAATCTCTTTAAGAGCATAGATACACAGGTCAGTTCCATGTTTTCTTTTGAACCCAAACTGATTGTCAGTAGTAAGGACATACATTTCTAGCTTTGTCAACAGTATTCTCTCCAGTACTTTAGATAAGATACTGGCTAATGCAATAGGTCGGTAATTATCAATACTGTTGAGCTTACCAGCCTTATCTTTAAGCACAGGCACTAACATTACAGACATAATAGCATTTGGCAGGACACCATGAACCAGACAACCATTAAAGCACATGGAAAGCAAAGGGCAGAGCTTATAGCTGGCATATTTTAGATGTATAGTTGCATTCAATAGACAATAGGTGCAGGAGTAGGCCTTTCGGCCCTTCGAGCCAGCACCGCCATTCAATGTGATCATGGCTGATCATCCCCAAACAGTACCCCGTTCTTGCCTTTTCCCCATATCCCCTGACTCCACTATCTTTAAGAACCCTATCTAGCTCTCACTTGAAAGCATCCAGTGAACCGGCGTCCAACGCCCTCTGAGGCAGAGAATTCCACAGACTCACAACTCTCTGCGTGAAAAAGTGTTTCCTCATCTCCGTTCTAAATGGCCTACCCCTTATTCTTAAGCTGTGGCCCCTGGTTCTGGACTCCCCCAACATCGGGAACATGTTTCCTGCCTCTAGCGTGTCCAAAACCTTAATAATCTAATGTTTCAATAAGATTCCCTCGCATCCTTCTAAATTCCAGAGTATACAAGCCCAGCCGCTCCATTCTCTGAGCATATAACAGTGCCACCATCCCGGGAATGAACCTACGCTGCACTCCCTCAATAGCAAGAATGTCCTTCCTCAAATTTGCATGAACAATTCACTGAATTAATTTTGTTTTTTTTTAACCAGGTGACAGAAGCTGTGAAGTGACGAACGTGAATGTAGCAGAAAAGAGTGCAACAAGGCGTAAAAAATACTCTGGCAGAAGTAAGACGAGCAATGGCGTTGGCAGGAAGTAAGGAGAGATGGAATCTACCTTCCATATGAATATTGGGAGCTGGATGTGAAAGCATTCGGGATGCCAGCAAACGGAAGAAAACTATTGGAGTAACTTGCTATTTCAGTAGCTTGATGTCTGGTGTTTGAAGACTAAGCAGTTGTGTTGTTTTGCAGTGGATTGTAATGCAGAGGCTTAAAATGGGCCTACATTCGTTCTTGCAGGTTTTTCTTTAAGGTGCAAAGAAGAGAAGAAATTCTGGAAGCCTCTATATATATATTTTTTTACTGCAAGAAGATGGACACAAAATGCTGGAGTAACTCAGCGGGACAGGCAGCACCTCTGGAGAGAAGGAACGGGCGACGTTTTGGGTCGAGACCCTTCTTCAGACTGAAAGTGATAGGAGAGGGAGACGAGAGATATGGGAGGGGAAGGTGTGAAAACGAGAGATCAAAGGGGACTGAGATCGGGGGAAATGTGGAATAGATCATTGCTAACAACAAAGTCTCGACCCAAAACATCACCCATTCCTTCCATCCAGAGATGCTGCCTGTCCCCGCGGAGTTACTCTATCTCAAGCATTTTGTGTCTATCTTCGGTGTAAACCAGCGTCTGCAGTTCCTCCTTGCGTATATTTTTTTTAAAGGTTTTTTTTTTCTTTGCCGGCAGTTTTGTTATTGAGTTACTGAAGGCAATCGTGGCGTTAAAAGCCATTGAGGTTAGTGAGGTGTCGTAAACAAGCAAAGCAAATGCTTTTTTTTTGCACTTTCTGACTGGTCTCAGCAGCAGCGTTTTCACCCTGAACAATCCCTCTGTTAAAAGCTTGCACAAAAGCGCACACATTGTTTGTGCCAAATGCTGCAGTTAATAATTTCACTTAGCGTTGGTCTGAAGTTGCTCACCGCAGCTTGAGTTATAAAGGCGCAGACCTTGCCAGCTGTGTGTAAATGGTTATATTACTTTGATTCCAGGTGGATTATTATTTTTTTTGCGTGAATTTTCTTTCAATTTTTGAACATTTCACTTGTTTTTACGCGGTAGATTATATATGTATATGCTCACGATAAAATCAAAGGATGCAAATTCACTGCTGCTGTGCATTCCCGATCCATTCTAAAGAGGAAGAGTTACAGTGGTTCTGTCTGCTTTTGGATGTTCGATTATTGACGTACGCCATTGATCGCATAAACGTGTGGTTCTGTTTGAGAATCTTGATTTACGGTCCTTGTATGAGAGCAAGTCGGGAGCGAAGGTAGCTAACCATCTCTGTTGCGATGAAAAATCATGAGATGAGAAGTGGGATGTTTGTTTTTGTTTACGGGACACATTTGTAATGCTCTTAAAATCGGGAGACTATTCCCTTAGGCAAACTCGTGTGGCGAAATGCTGGACAATGAGACTGATGCTTCGGCCGGCACGCTGAGACAGGACGGATGCAGAACGCTGGAGTACCTCAGCGGGACGGGCAGCATCTCTGGCGAGAAGGAATGGGCGACGCCTCGGGTCGAGGCCCTACTTCAGACTGAGAGTCGGGGGGGAGTGGGTTGTCCGGAGAGATGGAAAGGTTAGGTGTGCAAATGAGTGAACAAAGCAGGCGATGCTAAGGAAAAAGTAGACGGGATCAATGTTGGCTGAGGGGAAGGTGACGAGGGGGCATGCAATCAGTAAAATTAAACAGGGGGACAGTGCAACTGGTCGGAGAACTGGGATAGAAAATTGGTTGGCAGACCGGAAGCAAAGAGTAGGAGGGAACGGGTCCTTTTCAGAATGGCAGGCAGTGGCGAGTGGAGTGCCGCAAGGCTCGGTGTTGGGGCCGCAACTGTTTACCATATACATTAATGATTTGGAAGAGGGAATTAGGAGCAACACTAGCAAGTTTACGGATGACACAAAGCTGGGTGGCAGTGTGAAGAGTATGTTAGGAGGTTGCAGCGTGACCTGGACAGGTTGAGTGAGTGGGCAGATGCGTGGCAGATGCAGTATAATATAGATAAATGTGAGGTTATCCACTTTGGCGGCAAAATTGGGGCAGATTATTATCTCAATGGGGTTAGGCTAGGCAAGGGGGAGGTACAGCGAGACCTGGGTGTCCTTGTACACCAGTCACTGAAAGTTGGCGTGCAGGTACAACAGGCAGTGAAGAAAGCTAATGGAATGTTGGCCTTCATAACAAGAGGATTTCAGTAAAGAGGTTCTTCTGCAGTTGTATAGGGCTCTGGTAAGACCACATCTGGAGTATTGTGTACAGTTTTGTTCTCATAATTTGAGGGAGGATATCCTTGTGATTGAGGCAGTGCAGCGTAGGTTCACGAGATTGATCCCTGGGATGGCGAGACTCTCATGTGAGGAAAGATTGAAAATACTAGTCTTGCAGATCATTCTCAATGGGGACGGGGTGCTCAATGGGGACTAGGGCTCTGGCACAAATGATCTACTGTAGGTAGGGTGAGCACCCACAGAAACATGGTGAACACGGGGAACAAGGCAAATGGTTTAAAAACAGGACCTGGTGGGGGGGGAGGGGTTGTAATCTCCAGATTGTTCCTGGTGCTACATGCTGCTGAGGGCAAGAACAAGAAGGGAGGACAGGTGAAGGCCTGGCTGCGGAGTTGGTGGAGGCGGCAACCATTCAGATTTTGGGGCCGCTGAGATCCTTGTTGGAGCCGAGGTGACCTGTACAAGAAGGCAGACCAAAATGCTGGAGAAACTCAGCGGGTGAGGCAGCATCTATGGAGTGAAGGAATAGGCGATGCAGGGCTGCCAACTCTCACGCATTGAGCGTGAGAATCACATATTTAGCCAAATTCTCACGATGATCACAAATTTCTCACCTGATCAACGACAATTTCTAAACTTATATCCACTGCGTGGGCTGCGTGTGTTGGAGAGCCGGGGCTGAGGGCGGTATGGATGCAGAAGTAGCGGTGGGGACAGATGCGGATGTGAAGTCAGGGCTCGCGAGTGTTTGCCGGGATGGCAAGTCGCTCACTGCAGCTCCGGCCATGGATCTGCCTTAGTGCAAGAGTCACGGGCCGACGGAGGCGTCGGAAGCGTTGCACCGCTGCCGTGAGGGTCTCTGTGCCGAATTCGCCCAGGTGACCGGCATGGATCAGGCTGCGGCTTGGTGCATCCTGGAGGACAACCAATGGCTGCTGAAAGTATTCAGAATGGCGTTTATTGTCATTTAAACATAGGTTCACACGAAGTTACGTTTTCTGCAGTCATAACAACAACAACAAAAAACAAAAACACACGATTAACACAATTCCACAAACATCCATCACTGTGAATCCCCAAATACCTCCTCACTGTGATGGAAGGCAAAAGTCTTACCTCTTCCCTGTTCTCTGTTCTTATTCTTCTCCCGCAGTCAAACTGCTGCATCGAGCTGATCGAGGCTCTTGATGTTAGAACCACCGGGGGGCGATGGTAAGTCCCGTGGCCGTTTAAGCCGCGCCAGGCGATGTAAGGCCCCGCTCCGGGTCTATTTAAACCCCCCGATTCGGCGGGCGGTTTTCCGTAGCGGGAGCTCCGAATACATAGAAACATAGAAAAGCGGTCTCCCACCAGGGACCCGCGAGCTCCCAATGTTTCCGACCACAGGGCCTGCAGCCGAAGCCTACGAGCTCCGAAGTCGGGCCCGCAGCCGCACGCCAAAACAGCGCTCCACACTCCACAAGTCAGCCAGCGATGGTGGGTCCGCATGCTCTGTTACTGGAGCCCCAGGTCGATTCCGATTGGAGGCAGCCGGCTCCACGATGTTAGGCCCACCGACAACGGAGACAAGACAAGGAAAAAGTCGGGTCCCCGTACGGGGAAGAGATTAAAAATTTCCCCCTCCATCACCCCCACGTATACACAGCTAAATAATAATATAAAAACTAAAACCAAGACATCCACCTAACAGGACAAAAAGAAAAAAAGACAGACGGACTGCGGAGGCCGCTGCCACGAGGCGCAGCCATCTTGCCATTGGGTAGAAACGGTGGAAGATAGTGGCCCCCAAGTGGGGGTGGCTGGAGAAAGCATCCTGCTTGACTGCTAGAATTTCACTTGCAGGAAACATGTTCCCGATGTTGGGGGAGTTCAGAGCCAGGGGTCACAGTTTAAGAATAAAGGATAGGCCAGTTAGGACTGACATGAGGACAAACTTTCTTCACGCCGAGAGTTGCGAATCTGTGGAATTCTCTGCCACAGAAGGCAGTGGAGGCCAATTCACTGGATGTTTTCAAGAGAGAGTGACATTTAGCTCTTGGGGCTAGCGAAATCAAGGGATATGGGGGAAAAACAGGAAAGAGGTACTGATTTTAGATGAACAGCCATGATCATATTGAATGGCAGTGCTGGCTCAAAGTGCTGGCCTATTGATGCATCTATTTTCTATGTTTCTATGCTTGAGTATATGGCAATAAAGCTCGACCACTTGATTTCGAAGCATTCATGCATAATGGAGATATAATGTGGTCATAGAGTGATACAGTGCCAAAACAGGCCCTTCGGCGCAACTTGCCCACACCCGCCAAACCCCTACACATGGCTCTAGATCCCTGTAAACTCCTGTAAACCCCATGTAAACTCATCTAAAACCCTGTAAACACCTCGAAACCCATGTAAACCTCTCTAAACTCCTGTAATTCCCTCTAAACGCCACTAAACACCTGTAAACCCATCTAAACCCCCCTACACCCCTATCAAAATCCTCGAAACCCCTCTAAACCCCTGTAAATCTTTCTAAACCCCTAATAACAGCTCTAAACCCCTGTAATCCTCCCAAAACCTCTCTAAACCCCTGTAAACTCCTGTAAACCAATCTAAACCCCTCTAAACCTCCTGTAAACCCCTGTAAATGCGTCTAAACCCCCTTAAACCCATGTAAACCCCTCTAAACCCCTATAAAGGTATTAAAAAGGTAATCTACTGGCTGGATAATTCAGGCCAACAGGTAGACTGGTTAATAATGGAGAGAGGATTGTTCGCCTTTTAATATAGGCGCGATTCTTCTCTCCAACAAATTTGAAGAACACACTATATGATAAAAACCCAATTATTCACAGCACTCTTATGAATCTGGAGACAAGAAAAATCAACTTTTAAACTAAGAAATGTATCTCTTTCAACAATAGCCAATAACCCTTTGGTCAAGCCATCTATTATAGATTATAACGTTTACATATTGGGAAAGATTAGGAATAAAAAAACTTGGAGATCTTTACGAGATGGGAACTCTTCTCTCATTTCAAGAATTACAGTCAGAATATCACCTGAAAGGTAATCAATATTTCAGATCTTCAAATTCGAGACTATCTGAAAACATATACCCAAGACTACCAAACTTTGCTACCAGATATACTAGACGAAGGTATGAATAGAAACTCAGAGTCAAACAACTTAACATCATATTTGTATAACACCCTTCTAAATATAGAAATCCCATTGTCAGAAGCAATTAGAAGAGACTGGGAAGAGGAACTAGGCCTAAAAATTCTAAAGGACAGATGGGAAGAAAATCTTTTATATATACACAATTGTTCGATTAACTTTAGACATACGTTAATTCAATTTAAAATACTGCATAGACTCTACTATTCAAAGTCTAAACTGAATAGGATCTTTCCAAATGTATCCCCTATTTGTGATAAATGTCTTCTTCGGGAAGCAACTATAACACATTCCTTTGCCTCTTGCATAAAATTACATAATTTTTGGAGAGAAATTTTTGAAATTCTCTCAAAAACACTAAAAACCAAATTGGACCCTGACACGGAATTGATTATTCTAGGTACGTCAGAAGCCAGCTCTAAGCAATCAATATTTCAAAGAAGTTTTTTCAATTATGGCCTGATAACGGTGAAAAAACTAATACTCAAATTTTGGAAACATTCATCTGGCCCTACTCTTAAAATGTGGATTACAAACATGTCTGAGATGCTACATCTTGAAAATATTAGACTTGTCAGCATAAAAATCAGCATTTTTCGAAGACATGGACACCATTCATTGATTTATTACAAGGATAGTATGGTGCAACACAATTTTGGAGTTAAATCTAATTACGGGTTGGGTGATGGGTGGGGAGGGATGCGAGGCAGGTATATCACCACCTTTTGTTTTTCTTTCTGTTTTTGTCTTTTTATTTCTCTACATCTTCCTTATTTCATTTACTTACTCACTCTTTGGCTACGTCACTTTGGTAGTCTAGGGGTTCTATCCTTGCACATTCCACTTTTCCACTTGCTTTTTCTTTCTTCTTTTCTCTCAACTATAGCTAAAATCAAAATTGAAGCTGTACAAAACCTGTATTATGTCATATGCCGCTGGTTATATTTTTGTACACTTGCTTCTAATAAATTTAAAAAATTTTAAAATTTAAAAATTAAGTGGTCGATTTTTATTGTCATATACTCAAGCATAGAAACATAAAAAGTAGGTGCATCAATAGCCCATTCGGCCCTTCGAGCCAGCACTGCCATTCAATATGATCATGGCCAAAGATCCTATAGGATGGGCTACTCCTGCGAAATGCAATGGGCTGACGTGTAGTACGCTACGGAGGGGATCTTGGGCATTTTTCCCCGCCCATTTTAGTAACCGGAACCTACCCGACCCAACCCGTCTCGCAGTGTAATCCAAAGATCTTATAGCAGAGCTATAGGATCTTTGGTGTAATTCTGTTAGTTCACACCTCTGTTAATTCTTGTCAAGAATAAAATTTGACTCTGGTAATTGTCTTTTTTAATGTTTTTTAAATCATTTCTTTTAAAATGGTTCATAGGCTGTGTTTGAGTTGATTTTGTATTAACCGGAACCTACCCGACCCGACCCAACTCGCAGGGTAATCAACGTTGCGGGGGAACAGCTTTTTTGTGTGATATAGGGTTAGATTCATAATTCTGTTAATTCTTGTTAAAGAATAAAATGTTTATAAATTTTACCATCTGGTAATTTTCTTTTTTTTTTTTAATATTTTATTAGAAGTAAGTACAATCATATGGCACCAAAGTGCCTAATATATATTTTCTACCGCTTCTTTTTTTTTTTTTTATATTAAAGAAAGATTAGAATAAGAAAAATAAATTAGATAGTAAAGGATAGAAAGACGTGCGATATATAGTGTGTGAAGAAAAAGAAAAAAGACGAATGAGTGAAGAAAGTTGAGAAAAAGAAAATAGAAAAAAGAGAATAAAACATTAAAAAAAACAATTTTTAAAGTAAGGAAATCATTGTTTATAATCTTGACCAATCCTCGTCCAGTCCTGAAACTGTTATTTTTTACAATTGTGTTGCACCATATGATTCCAAAAAGACGACAAATGGAGACCAACTCGTTATGAATTGGTCTGATTTATCCATTAGGAGGAATCGCATTTCCTCAAGATGTGCGGTATCCAACATACTTGCAATCCACATTTTAAGCGTTGGTATTGATGTATTTTTCCAAATTTTAAGTATTAATTTTTTTGCTATTATTAAACCATAGTTAAAAAATAAATTTTGAGATGTGTTCAATTTATTCCCATCTTCCATTACGGCAAATATAATCAGTAATTTTCTTTTTTAATGTTTATAAATCATTTCTTTTTAAATGGCTCATATGCTGTGTTTGAGCTGATTTTGCATTACACTTGCACTCTGTAATTCATTCATCTAATCACATTAATGTAATCAAACTGTTCACATCTGCAGTATTTGGGAAAATAATAGCAATATGAAGATTCCAGTTGCTCTAGCCCTGGAATGTTGCTTAATGTTTTTGTGCTTATTTTCTATGGAGTTGTTTCTCCACAAATAAAAAGAGGTCTGGTCTTCCCAATATCCAGAGAGTGGAATGAGATCTGCCTGTGGGGTTATCTAATTGAAGAATTTCACAAAATTAACTTTGGTTTGAGCAAGATTTACAAAAGATGTATAACTTAAGGATGATTTTATTCCATAAGCATACAACTGACTAGATTGTGCTGGAAAGAACACACATACATGAATGTGATATAGATGTTTATAATCATATAACACACACACAATTATATTTCTTCTGGTTTTTATATCCAATGATGAACTTTATTTCAGACCAGACAAGGGACATTAAATAATAAACATTGTAAACCTCCCCACAACTATCCCACCCCTCAACTCTCCCCCCCCCCCCCCCCCCCCCCCCCGGCACTCCCTCGCCTCCACCCACACTACAATGTCTCCCCCCCTCCTATGCCCCTCTCCCCGCTGCCCCGGGCCGTGCACCTCCCTCTCCCCGCTGCCCCGGGCCACGCACCCCTTCTCTCCGCTGCCCCGGACCCCTTCTCCCCGCTGCCCCGGGCCACGCACCCCCTTCACCCCGCCAAGGCCTCAGGCCTCCCCGGGCTGCACACTCCCTCTCCCCGCCCAAGTCAAAGACCAAAGCGAAGATACGGGAGCGGAGGCGGAAGCAAAGATCCGATCTTTGGCCGGAAACAAGATGGCGGAGGCTGGTTGCTAAAATGGGTCCTATAATCACCCATGAATCTGCCCATGACCATACTGCACGTTTGCGTGAGAGTAGGCCATCTTGCTCGGCTATAGGATCTTTGATCATGGCGGCCTCTGCAGTCCGTTGGTCTTTTTTTCTTTTGGTCCTTTTAGGTGGATGTCTTGGTTTTAGTTTTAATATTATTTTTTAGCTGTGTATATGTGGGGGGCGGGGGAAACTTCGTAATCTCTTCCCTGTACGGGGACCCGACTTTTTCCTTGTCGAGTCTCCATTGTCGTTGGGCCTAACATCAAGAGCCTCGATCAGCTCGATGCAGCAGTTTGACTTCTTGACTGCGGGAGAAGAATAAGAGCAGAGAACAGGGAAGAGATAAGAATTTTGCCTTCCATCACAGTGAGGAGGTGTTTGGGGATGCACTGTGATGGATGTTTGTGTGTGAATTGTGTGTTTTTTGTTTTGTTTTTGTTGTTGTTATGACTGCAAAAAACATAATTTTGTTTGAACCTATATTTAAATGACAATAAACGCCATTCTGAATACTTTCAGCAACCATTGGTTGTCCTCCAGGATGCACCAAGCCTCAGCCTGATCCATGTTGGTCACCTGGGCGAGTTCGGCACAGAGACTCTCACGGCAGCGGCGCAACGCTTCGGACGCCTCCGACGGCCCGGGACTCTTGCATTGAGGCAACTCCATGGCCGGAGCTGCAGTGAGCGACTTGCCAGCCCGGCAAACACTCGCGAGCCCTGACTTCCCTTCCGCATCTGTCCCCGCCGCTGCTTCTGCTTCCGTACCTCCCTCAGCCCCGGCTCTCCAACGCCCATGTAGTTGATATAGGTTTTGAAATTTTCGTTGATCACAGAATTTCTCACGACAGAGCGTGAGAAATTTGTGATCCGCGAGAGAATTTGGCCAAATGCGTGATTCTCACGCTCAATGCGTGTGAGTTGGCAGCCCTGCATCACCTATTCCTTCACTCCATAGATGCTGCCTCACCCGCTGAGTTTCTCCAGCATTTTGGTCTGCCTTCTTGTACAGGTCACCTCGGCTCCAACAAGGATCTCAGGGGTCCCAAAATCTGAGTGGTTGCCGCCTCCACCAACTCCGCAGCCAGGCCTTCACCGGTCTTCCCTTCTTGTTCTTGCCCTCAGCATCATGTAGCACCATGAGCAAACTGGAGATTACAACCCCTCCCCCCCCCCCCCCCCCCCCCCCAAGGTCCTGTTTTTAAACCATTTGCCTTGTTCCCCGTATTCACTATGTTTCTGTGGGTGTTCACTCTAGTAGATAATTTGTGCCAGAGCCCTAGTCCCCATTGAGCACCCTTTCCACATTGAGAATGATCTGCAAGCTGAGTGTTTCCTCACATGACAGCCCCGCCATCCCAGGGATCAATCTTGTGAACCTACGCTGCACTGCCTCAATCATGAGGATGTCCTTCCACAAATTAGGAGAACAAAACTGTACACAATACTCCAGATGTGGTCTTACCAGAGCCCTATACAACTGCAGAAGAACCTCTTTACTCCTATACTGAACTCCTCTTGTTATGAAGGCCAACATTCCATTCGCTTTCTTCACTGCCTGCTGTACCTGCACGCCAATTTTCAGTGGCTGGTGTTCACGGACACCCAGGTCTCGCTGTACCTCCCCCTTACCTAACATAACCCCATTGAGATAATAATCTGCCCCCTTGTTTTTGCCGCCAAAGTGGATAACCTCACATTTATCTATATTATACTGCATCTGCCACGCATCTGCCCACACCCTGCAACCTCCTAACATCCTCTTCACAGTTCACACTGCCACTCAGTTTTGTGTCATCCGCAAATATGCCAGTGTTGCTCCTAATTCCCTCTTCCAAATCATTAATATATATGGTAAACAGTTACGGCCCCAACACCGAGCCTTGCAGCACTCTACTCGCCACTGCCTGCCATTCTGAAAAGGACCCGTTCACTCCTACTCTTTGCTTCCTGTCTGCCAACCAATTTTCTATCCACGTCAACACCCTACCCTACATGTGCTCTAATTTTAGTCACCAATCTCCCGTGCGGGACCTTATCAAATGCTTATGAAAGTCTAGATACGCTACATCCACTGGCTCCCCTTCATCCATTTTACTTGTCACATCCTCAAAAAAATCCAGAAGATTTGTCAAACATGATCTCTCCCACCACTGAAGTCAGGCTAACTGGTCTGTAATTCCCCATTTTCTCTCTCGCTCCTTTCTTGAAGAGTGGGATAACATTAGCTATCCTCCAGTCCGCAGGAACTGATCCTGAATCTATTGAACATTGGAAAAAGATCACCAAGGCGTCCACTATTTCTAGAGCCACCTCCATAAGGACCCTGGGAATTATCATCCTTCAGTCCCATTAGTCTACCCAATACTATTTCTCGCCTAATGAACATTTCTTTCAGTTCCTCTACCCCTCTTACAGTACTTCTGGGAGATTGTTTGTGTCTTCCTTAGTGAAGACAGATCCGAAGAACCTTTTAAACTCTTCTGCAATTTCCCTGTTCCCCATAATAATTTCACCCATGTCTGCCTTCAAGGGGCCCACATTTGACTTTGCTATTATTTTTCCCATAACATATCTAAAGAAGCTTTTACTGTCCTTTATATTCCTGGCCAGCTTCCCCTCAAACTTCATCTTTTCAGCCTGTATTGCCCGTTTTGTTTCCTTCTGTTGTCCTATGAAAGTTTGCCAATCCTCTGGTTTCCGGCTACTCTTTGCTGTGTTATACATCTTTTCCTTTAGTTTCATTCTATCCCTAAATTCTCTTGTCAGCCAATGTTGCCTCCTACACCCCTCTAAATCCCTCTGACCCCTCTAAACCCGTGTAAACACCTGTAAACCTCTCTAACCCCGCTAAACCACTCAAAACACTAAACCCCTCTAACCCCTCTAAACACCTCCAAAGCCATCTAAACCACTAAACCTCTCAACCCCTGTAAGCTGCTCTTAGCCCCTCTAAACCCCTCGAATCCGTCTAAGCCTCTAAGCCGCTCTAAAGCCCTCTAACCCCCTCTAAACACCTCCAAAGCCTTCTAACCCCCTCTAAACACATCCGAAACGCAGATATAACATATGTGGTTACAAAAAGCTGGAGTAACAGCGGGGCAGGCAGCATCTCTGGAGAAATCCACGCGGTCACAGGGAGACGGCGGCCGTGGTCGGAATCGAACCCGGGTCTGAACCTGTGAGGCAGCAACTCTACCGCTGCGCCAATGTTTACTGGCGCCCTCCCCTAAATCCCCATTTACTGGTGCCCTCCCCTAATTCACCATTTAATGTTGCGCTCCCCTAATTCCCCATTGATTAGTTCCCTCTCCTCTCCCCAAATTACTGAGGCGCTCTTTTCACACGCTCGCAAAAAGTGCGAGCCTGCTGCGAAAAGTGCGAGCGTGGCACCAAAGGTGCGTGCCTGGTGCGAGAAGTGCGAGCCTGGTGCGAAAAGTACGCGCCGTCTGCGAAAAATGCCAGCCTGGTCCGAAAAAGTGCGAGCTGGTGCGATAAGTGCGAGCCTGGTACTAAATGTGCGAGCCTGGTGTGAAAAGTGCGAGCCTGCTGCAAAACCTCGTCCGCAAACTACGAGCCGGGCGCACAAGCTGCGAGCCTGGTGCGAAAAGAGCGAGCCAGTAAATAGGGAATGAGGGGAGGGCACTAATAGATGGGGAATTAGGGGAGCGCAACATGAAATGGTGAATGAGGGGAGGGCACCGGTAAATGGGGATTTATGGGAGGGCACCAGTAAACAGTGGCGTAGCGGTAGAGTTGCTGCCACAGACCCGGGCTCGATTCCGACCACGGCCGCCGTCTGCACGGTTTGTACGTTCTCCCCGTGACCGTGTGGATTTTCTCCAGAGATGCTGCCTGCCCCGCTGATACTCCAGCTTTTTGTGGCCACATATGTTATATCTGCGTTTCTGAGCTCAAGCTATCCAGCACGATGGCACAGCGGTAGAGTTGCTGCCTTACAGCGCCAGAGACGCGGGTTCAATCCCAACTAAGGGTGCTGTCTATATGGAGTTTGTACGTTCTCCCCCTGACCGCGTGGATTTTCTCCGACATCTTCGGTTTCCTCCAAACTCCAAGGACGCGCAGGTCTGTAGATATACAGGTTTAAATGTAAATTGCCCCCAGTGTGTGTAGGACATCGTTAATGTGTGGGGATCGATGGACAGTGCGGACTCGCACAGTTCCTTTTCGAGACCCTTTTCTCCACAGATGCTGTCTGTCACGCTGGGTTACACCAGCATTTTGTGTCTATCTTCGGTTGAAAGCAGCATCTGCAACTCCTTCCTGTACGAAGCTATTCTTAGTCTGGAATTTGAGGGGTTTAGGGGGGGTTCAGATGGGTTTAGAGGGGTCTCGGGGTGTAGATTTAGAGGGGGTTAGGGAGGTTTAGAGGGATTTAGAGGGGGTTTGAATTGTTCAGAGGGGTTTAAATGGGTTTAGTGTAGATGGGTTCAGAGGGGTTTACAGAGGGAACCATAGTGGTTTAGAGGGATTCAGAGGCGTTCAGTGGTTTAGAGGGATTTAGTGGGGTTCAGAGGGGTCTAGATGGGTTTAGAGGTGTTTGGAGGGGTTCAGATGGGTATAGGTCTTGATGGGTTTAGAGGGCTTCGGAGGGATTTAGAGGGGATTATAAGCGTTTAGTGGGGTTCAGATGGGTTTGGAAGGTTTTAGTGGGTTCAGATGGGTTCAGAGAGTTGGAGGGGTTTGGAAGTGTTCAGAGGGGTTTGGAGGCGTTTAGAGGGGGTTTGATGGGTTTAGAGGGGTTCTGAGGCGTTCAGAGTGGTTTAGACGAATTTAGAGGGGTTTAGCGGGGGTTAACATAGAAACATAGAAAATAGGTGCAGGAGTAGGCCATTCGGCCCTTCGAGCCTGCACCGCCATTCAATATGATCATGGCTGATCATCCAACTCAGTATCCCGTACCTGCCTTCTCTCCATACCCCCTGATCCCCTTAGCCACAAGGGCCACATCTAACCCTCTTAAATATAGCCAATGAACTGGCCTCAACTACCTTCTGTGGCAGAGAATTCCAGAGATTCACCAATCTCTGTGTGAAAAATGTTCTTCTTACCTCAGTCCTAAAAGACTTCCCCCTTATCCTTAAACTGTGACCCCTTGTTCTGGACTTCCCCAACATCGGGAACAATCTTCCTGCATCTAGCCTGTCCAACCCCTTAAGAATTTTGTAAGTTTCTATAAGATCCCCCCTCAATCTACTAAATTCTAGCGAGTACAAGCCGAGTCTATCCAGTCTTTCTTCATATGAAAGTCCTGACATCCCAGGAATCAGTCTGGTGAACCTTCTCTGTACTCCCTCTATGGCAAGAATGTCTTTCCTCAGATTAGGAGACCAAAACGGTACGCAATACTCCAGGTGTGGTCTCACCAAGACCCTGTACAACTGCAGTGGAACCTCCCTGCTCCTATACTCAAATCCTTTTGCTATGAATGCTAACATACCATTCGCTTTCTTCACTGCCTGCTGCACCTGCATGCCTACTTTAAATGTTCAAAAGGGAACTGCAGATGCTGGAATATCGAAGGTACACAAAATTGCTGGGGAAACTCAGCGGGTGCAGCATCATCTATGGAGCGAAGGAAATAGGCGACGTTTCGGGCCGAAACCCTTCTTCAGACTGATGGGGGGTGGGAGAAAGAAGGAAAAGGGGAGGAGGGGGAGGAGCCCGAGGGCGGGCGGATGGGAGGGTGGGAGGAGACAGCTAGAGGGTTAAGGAAGGGGAGGAGACAGCAGGGGCTAGCAAAATTACAATTACAAAATTACAATTTTGCTAGCCCCTGCTGTCTCCTCCCCTTCCTTAACCCTCTAGCTGTCTCCTCCCACCCTCCCATCCGCCCGCCCTCGGGCTCCTCCCCCTCCCCCCCTTTTCCTTCTTTCTCCCACCCCCCATCAGTCTGAAGAAGGGTTTCGGCCCGAAACGTCGCCTATTTCCTTCGCTCCATAGATGCTGCTGCACCCGCTGAGTTTCCCCAGCAATTTTGTGTACCTTTGCCTACTTTAAATGACTGGTGTACCATGACACCCAGGTCTCGTTCCATCTCCCCTTTTCCTAATCGGCCACCATTCAGATAAAAGTCTACTTTCCTGTTTTTGCCACCAAAGTGGATAACCTCACATTTATCCACATTATACTGCATCTGCCATGAATTTGCCCACTCACCCAACCTATCCAAGTCACCTTGCAGCCTCCTAGCATCCTCCTCACAGCTAACACTGCCCCCCAGCTTCGTGTCATCCGCAAACTTGGAGATGTTGCATTCAATCCCCTCGTCCAAATCATTAATATATATTGTAAATAGCCTTGCGGTACCCACCGCATCAGAGCTCCCGTGGATTTGGAAGCAACAGCAACAAAGAGAAGCAGGAGAAAACACTGATTGGCTCTAGCCTGAATGGAAGGAGAGTTAGAAGTGAGTCAGAGGGGGAAAACAGTTGAAAACTGAGGAATTTGGTTTGTAAATTGGTAAATTAGGCAATTTATCAGTCAATATAAGCAAGACAGTGCTTAGGGAGCGACCTTGTGAGGAAAGTGTGAGTCTTTGGCTTGAGAGTCTTCGGCGAGGAGGCTGAGGAGAGGAGGCTACACAAAACGCTGGAGAGATGAAAGAAGGAGATGTCATGCAAGCTGATTCAGTGTGATGCTTGCAGTATGTGGGAGGTCAAGGACACTGCTGGTGCCGGAGGGGGTCCAGAGGGGTTGGGGGGGTTTCGAAGAGTTTAGAGTGGTTTCGAGGTGTTTAGTTGGGTTTAGAGGGGTTCAGAGTGGTTTAGAGAGGTACAGACGGGTTCAGAGGGGTTTGAAGCGGTTTTGAGGTGTTCAGAGGGGTTTAGAGCGTTTTAGAGGTGTTTGGAGTGGTTTAGATGGGTTAAGATGTGTTTAGGTTGGTTTAGAGGGGTTTAAAAGGGTTCAGAGGTGTTTAGAGGGGTATGGAGGTGTTCAGAGGGGTTATAGAGTTGTTTGGAGGGGTTTAGAGTGGTTTGGAGGGGGTTAGATGGGTTAAGAAGCGTTTAGAGGGATTCAGATGGGTTTAGAAACATAGAAACATAGAAATTAGGTGCAGGAGTAGGCCATTCGGCCCTTCGAGCCTGCACCGCCATTCAATATGATCATGGCTGATCATCCAACTCATTATCCCGTACCTGCCTTCTCTCCATACCCTCTGATCCCCTTAGCCACCAGGGCCACATCTAACTCCCTCTTAAATATAGCCAATGAACTGGCCTCGACTACCCTCTGTGGCAGGGAGTTCCAGAGATTCACCACTCTCTGTGTGAAAAAAGTTCTTCTCATCTCGGTTTTAAAGGATTTCCCCCTTATCCTTAAGCTGTGACCCCTTGTCCTGGACTTCCCCAACATCAGGAGCAATCTTCCTGCATCTAGCCTGTCCAACCCCTTAAGAATTTTGTAAGTTTCTATAAGATCCCCTCTCAATCTCCTAAATTCTAGAGAGTATAAACCAAGTCTATCCAGTCTTTCTTCATAAGACAGTCCTGACATCCCAGGAATCAGTCTGGTGAACCATCTCTGCACTCCCTCTATGGCAATAATGTCCTTCCTCAGATTTGGAGACCAAAACTGTACGCAATACTCCAGGTGTGGTCTCACCAAGACCCTGTACAACTGCAGTAGAACCTCCCTGCTCCTATACTCAAATCCTTTTGCTATGAAAGCTAACATACCATTCGCTTTCTTCACTGCCTGCTGCACCTGCATGCCCACTTTCAATGACTGGTGTACCATGACACCCAGGTCTCGCTGCATCTCCCCTTTTCCTAGTCGGCCACCATTTAGATAATAGTCTGCTTTCCTGTTTTTGCCACCAAAATGGATAACCTCACATTTATCCACATTATACTGCATCTGCCAAACATTTGCCCACTCACCCAGCCTATCCAAGTCACCTTGCAGTCTCTTAGCATCCTCCTCACAGCTAACACTGCCCCCCAGCTTAGTGTCATCCGCAAACTTGGAGATATTGCCTTCAATTCCCTCATCCAGATCATTAATATATATTGTAAATAGCTGGGGTCCCAGCACTGAGCCTTGCGGTACCCCACTAGTCACTGCCTGCCATTGTGAAAAGGACCCGTTTACTCCTACTCTTTGCTTCCTGTTTGCCAGCCAGTTCTCTATCCACATCAATACTGAACCCTCAATGCGAGAGGTTTAGAGGTGTTTAGAGGGGTTCAGAGTGGTTTAGAGGGATTTAGAGGAGTTTCGATGGGTTTCGAGGTGTTTAGAGGATTTAAAGGGGTTTCGAGGGGTCCAGATGGGTTCAGAGATGCTTGGAGGGGTTTAGTGTGATTTAGATGTGTTTAGCGAGTTTTAGAGGCGTACAAACAGGTTTAGAGGTGTTTGGGACGATTTGGAGGGATTTAGAGGGGTTCAGAAGGGATTTAATGGTGTTCAGAGGGGTTATAGAGGTTTAGAGGGGGTTAAAGTGGTTTAGAGTGGTTAAGATATGTTTAGATTGGTTTAGAGGGGTTAGAGGGGTCCAAATGCGTTTGGAGGGTTTTAGAGGGGTTTACAGGAGTTCAGAGGGGTTTGGAAGGGTTTAAACGGGTTTAGGGGGGTTCAGGTGGGTTTAGAAGGGTTTAAAGGGGATTAGAGAGGTCCAGATGTGTTTAAAGGGGTTCAGAGGTGCTCGGAGGGGTTCAGAGGGGTTATAGAGATTTAGAGTTGTTTGGAGGGGCATAGAGGAGTTTAGAGCGTTTTAGAGATGTTTAGAGGTGTTTGAAGTGGTTTAGACGGGTTAGGATGTGTTTAGGTTGGTTTAGAGGTGTTTAAAGGGGTTCAGAAGTGTTTAGAGGGGTTCATAGGGGTTTAATGGTTTTCAGAGGTGTTAAGTGGAGGTTCAGAGTGGTTTAGAGGGATGTAGGGGAGTTTAGAGGGATTTAGAGGGGCTTAGGGGGATTTGGAGGGGTTTAGACAGGTTTAGAGGGGTTCATATAGGTTTAGTGGTATTTAGAGGAGTTAAGTGGGGGGTCCAGAGTGGTTTGGAGCGGTTTAGTGGGTTTCGGCGGGTGTAGAGGAGTTCACATGGGGGTTGGAGGGGTTTAGAGCGGTTTTGAGGGGTTTTGTGGTTTAGAGGATTTCCAAGGTGTTTCGAGGGGTTCAGAGGGGTTTAGAGTGATTTAGATGTGTTTAGCGAGGTTTAGAGTGGTACAGACGGGTTCAGGTGTGTTTGGAGCGGTTTGGAGGGATTTAGAGGGGTTCAGAGGCGTTTAGAGGGGTTCAGAGATGTTTAGAGGTTTAGGGGGGTTTAGAGTGGTTAAGATATGTTTAGATTGGTTTAGAGGGGCCCACAGGCGTTTACATGGGTTTAGAGGGGTTTACAGGAGTTCAGAGGGGTTTGGAAGGGTTTAATGGGTTTAGAGGGGTTCAGGTGGGTTTAGACGGGTTTAGAGGTGTTCAGGTGGATTCAGAGGGGTTTAAAGGGGCTTGGAGGTGTTCAGAGGGGTTATAGAGGTTGAGAGTTGTTTTGAGAGGTGTGGAGGGGTTTAGACAAGTTTAGAGGGGTTTAGTGGTGTTTAGAGGGGTTCAGAGTGGTTTCGATGTGTTTAGGGGGGTTTAGAGTGGTTAAGATATGTTTAGATTGGTTTAGAGGGGTGTCGATGGGTTCAGAGAGGTTTGGAGGGGTTTCGACATCTTTAGAGTGATTTAGATGTGTTTAGAGGGGTACAGACGGGTTTAGAGGTGTTTGGAGCGGTTTGGAAGGATTTAGAGGGGTTCAGAGACGTTCAGAAGGGTTTAGAGGGGTTGAGAGCGGTTTAGAGATGTTTAAGGGGGTTTAGAGTGGTTAAGAGATTGTTGAGGGTTTAGAAGTTAAAGGGGTCCACATGCGTTTAGAGGGTTTTAGAGGGGTTTGGAAGGGTTTAGGTGGGTTTAAAGGGGTTTATAGAGGTTTAGTTGTTTGGGGTTTAGATGCGTTTAGACGGGTTCAGTGGGGTTTAGATGGGGTTAGTGGGGTTAGAGGGGTTTAGATGGGTTTAGATTTGAAGAGGGCACCTTTACCTTATATCAGCTCCCTGTGTTATTCCAGGCAGGAATGGTCATGGATTAAGAGGTGTTGAAAAAGCTTAAGGGCCTGTCCCACTTGCCGATTTTTTCGGCAACTGCGGCATAATTGACTGACGTATCATGTCACCGAAAAATACGCAGCGTGACGACGTATGGCGCGCGGTATTTTTTCAAGTGTCGCAACCACCTTTTTGTCACTGCTGGAGTTTGAAATGTTCAAAATCTTTTGGCGACACTGATATGACGCCGGCAAAATCGCCAAGTGGGACAGGCCCTTTAATAAATTGCTGCAGTGTGTCATGATAAATGGTACACAGCAACCAGGGTATCCTCATGGTGTCATTAATATTTAAGATTATGCATAGGACATTGTCACATATTGGAAGTATGCTGGTAAACAGAAAACAATCTCATTCCTGATCTCTGCCTCATCAAAATTGGAATGGCCTTGAGGACTCAGAAGGCAAGTTAAGGCCCTCTCCCACTTTCCCGAGTTACTCACGGACTCTCCCGAGTTTTCCCCTTGATTCGAACTCGGGGAATGTCGGTAGCGAGTCCGTAGATGTTTTGTAGCGGCTCGTAATGCCAGCCGTAGGAACTCGGGGCATCAGGTAAGTCGGGATGTTTTTTCAACATGTTGAAAAATGTCCACGAGTTAAAAAAAGGCCAGAGTACCTACGAACGGCTATTACCGTAATTCTCCGAGTTTGAATCAAGGGGAAAACTCGGGAGAGTTTGTGAGTAACTCGGGAAAATGGGACAGGGCCTTAACTCATTGGAGGATATCAGCATCTGTTCTTTCATGATACAGTTTTTATGTTAAGTTCCTGGTCAATTGTAGGGGTTTTGATGAGGTAGGCAATGGTGTGAGAGTTCAACAGCAGTAATGAATCCAAAACAGACAAAACCCAGGTTACAAAATGTTTATATTTTGATTTGAAAGACGTTTAACAGATATATGTACATTTTCTGAGAAAATTAAGCTAATTTCAGACCAACGACAAACAGAACAAAAAATGATGAAATAACCTAACTCAACATTGTAGGTTCACGGGCTAAATACCAAACATTCGTCCAGACTCTGATCTCCATTTTGAATAGAAGCACGTTTCAATGTTTACACCACATTGCTAAGGTTTGACACATGAACATAGTGCACTGTCACGGATTGAGCTTTAAACACTTTGATTTAATCATCCAATTTATGCATAAAAACTTAATCATATTTACTAAACTTTGTGTTGTGCTATACAATTTAATCTGCACTTATAACTACCAATTAACATTACAATTATTTGCATTTAGTTAAAAATTATTTACACACCAATATCAAAAATGTTCACATAAGAATTATCAGTAGATATTTCTCTTAAAGAGTTTTAAAAGAGATACAAGTACTGACAAAAAGTTAAGAACAACAGTGTTGCATTGAATTTCTAAAATAACGTGCTGCTGTCAGGTTCTGCTGCTATTTAGCCCATTGCGGAACTCAAGCTTTAGCCTGATAAAGAAAATATTGAAAGTAAATCTTGGATTACATCATATTCTCTGATAAAAAGTACCAAACAATAAAACTAAGCTTTTATTTTTACAGAATATGCGTGTACAACTAATGCCTCTTGCGCCACTTGCTACTGGTACGAAGAAAGATTGAGTATTCTAGGCTATATAAGTAAATTGATATTCTGATATTCTTAAAGTTTGGGAAAAATAAACATCAGGAGTTATTCCATTATTTTAAGAATACTTAAAACTCAAGTGTAAAGATTCCTCTCACCAAATTAGCAACATTCTAATCGGCAAATGTACAAAGGATAATCAAAAAACCCGACATGCTGAATCCTAACCCTGAAGAATTTTAATCCTAATGACTAATTTCTTACCAGAATATAGTTAAATAGACGGTGGTGGCAGACCAAAACATTAAAAGCAACTTTACTAAAAAATTAAAACTGTAATACATCACTCAAAATAATTATATTATTGCACCATACAGGGATAAAGGCATTAAAGACACTTGAAATATTCAATGACATAATTATTATGTTGTCCCAAGTGGTCAACCCTACTAAAATCAAATCCTTATACAGTGCAACAATTTATACTAAATATATTAGATTATATACTCAAGACAGAAAAAATTAGCATTCTTCATACAAATTGTAAAAAGGAACAGAATTTAACAGAAAAATATATAAGGGTCACCTTTGCTAATGCAGTTTTCTATGTTATTATGAAACAAAAGAGGAATATGAACATCGACAATAAATTAACTACAGGCTATAGTTTCCAGGTTTTGCTCAGTTTCAGCTGCCATTGCTGCAGCTTGCAATTGCTCAGTCTCACTGGCAATCACACTTGTGGGTACTTGTTTGCGTTCACTGTGCATATTATTTTCATGCCTCTTTAGATCAGAAGCTTTAGCAAACGCTTTAGTGCAGGAACCACAAACAAATGGCTTCTCACCTCGATGCCTCCGTTCATGGTCTTTCAGATGAGACTTGTGCTTAAAAGCTTTGTCACACATGTGACATGCAAAGGGTCTTTCATTACTGTGGACTCGTTCATGTTTTTTTAGGTCAGGAGCACGAATGAACGATTTGCCACACACATCACACCCATAAGGTTTGAAGCCTGTATGAATTTTGAGATGTTCTTTCAAGTGAGCTTGTGTGGTAAAAGCCTTTGAGCAGATGTCACACACAAATGGTCGATCAGCGGAATGTAACTTCTCATGTTTCCTCAAACGTGTTTCGTCAGTGAAAGTCTTACCGCAGGACTGACAACTGAACTGCTCCCTGTCTCCATACAACAAATATTCAAATTTCACATCAGTATTTGCTGTCCAACCTGGTGCCTGTTCTTCCTTGACTCCACTCATGCTATCATTGAAAGCAAGAGTTGGAGGAGGCTGAGGAGCCACATCCTTGGGCTCGGTTGATTCCATGGTTTCTACTTCAGAACCAAAGCAATTGACTTTTCGAACTTCTTCACTTCCAAGTTCTTTCAAAATAGCTTCCTGAACACGCAGGCCATTTGCTTGGGTCTTTCCGTCATCAGGATTAGGTACAGTTTCGTCTACTGCCTCTTCTGACTGTCCTTCAAGCTGATCGCCTATTTCTTCTATCTCTTCGTCTGTGCTATTTACTGAGGGCCGATGGATCTTAGCACTTATACTGTACGGGTATCGGGTTTTTCGCCGAGCTGCATTCTGTTGAGGAGAAACATCACGCTTCTGAATACATAATTTATCTAAGAATTTGATCCCAAGGATTTGTCCTGAAGACATCATCAAGTTCACATCTTCCCTCTTCACAGAGATTTTGGCAGTGTACATATAATTCAATACTTCTTCAAATATATCCGAACGCAAAAAATCAATCTCAATCACCGAGGAATTATCAACCTCCAATTTTTTAAATAATTTCTTGAAGTAAGTGCTACATGCTGCCAATACACATCTGTGTGCCCGGAATTTAACATCTTCCACCACAATGGCTATGTCACAGAACTCCCCTTCTAAACGTTGTTCATTCAATGTTTTCAGGAATGTATTTTTATGTTCATCGTCATTGTATTTAATCGCCTCACCCATTGTGCACTGTAAACAACTGGAAAAAGAAAGTTTAGAAAAGGAAAGAAAGTAACTTCAATTTCTGCAGATAACCAATAAATAGTATGTATTTTGATGATCCATACCCTATAATGCAGTATTAATTATTGTTCATAGGGCAAGAGGCATCTTAAGATGTTTTCTTATATACTTGATAATCACTGTCCCCATAACGTCTTATATAAATCGACCAGCACGGCTCCCGGTTTTACATACTTTTACATTTTGTGATTACATTTCTGTTCGTCAGCATAGCTTCTATATGAAGTCAACAATTCCCGTGGCTCCATTTTGAATTGCTCTTTAAATGTGCCTGCAGTAAAATGCAAGCACCATCATTAAAAAAAATTAAAGCTGAAAGATTAATCGGACGGGTGATTCAATAGATATGAAATTGGCTAAAGCATAAAAAGCAAACCAGTAGTCAACAGTGGTTTATCAGATGTAACAAAAGTATGTAACTGATTCCCCCGTTGCAACAGGACACAAACAAACTTGTCCAATGGGCAGATGTATAGCATATAGCAATGGAGAGGTTGAGAAGGAGTTTCTTCCCAGAGGCTATTCGGACTGTAAACTCCTATCTCACCAGGGACTAACTTTACTGAACGTTTTTCCTTCCGCCCACAATATGTAAAAGAATATGTGATTGTGTTTATAGTTTGTTTGGTTGTTTGTTTGTTTGTCTTTTTGCACAAAAGTCCGCGAGCATTGCCACTTTTCATTTCACTGCACATCTCGTATGTGTATGTGACGAATAAACTTGACGACTTGATATGATGTTTAAGGCAGAAAGATCTGAGATAATGCATTTTCATTGGAAAAATTTGGAAAGTCAAAATAGAATAAAGGATATTATTCTGTAATAGTGTTTTATGACAGTGTAACAGGTGCAGTGTCCTGGGAGTCTATGTGCAGAAATCATTTAATGTGTCAGAGCAGGATGAGAAAGCAGTTTAAAAACATATAGACAATGCTGGGTTTGAGAGAGCCCAGAAATTATTTATTACAATGGTACCTGGGATGAAGGACCACTGTTACAAGGACAGGCTGAGGTGACATTTGATAGAAATATATAAAATGATATGGGTCCAGTGGATGTGTTTCTCTTGATGGAGAAGTTGAGGACTAGAGCCCACAGGTATTAAACGTAGGTATGCGAGTCAAATGAGATGGAGGAACTGAGTGAAATCCAGGTTAGCCGGGAAGTGGTGTTAGGTAAATTGAATGGATTAAAGGCCGATAAATCCTCAGGGCCAGATAGGCTGCACCCCAGAGTACTTAAGGAAGTAGCCCCGGAAATAGTGGATGCATTAGTGATAATTTTTCAAAACTCTTTAGATTCTGCAGTAGTTCCTGAGGATTGGAGGGTAGCTAATGTGACCCCAATTTAAAAAAATGGAGGGAGAGAGAAAACGGGGAATTACAGAACAGTTAGTCTAACATCGGTAGTGGGGAAACTGCTAGTCAGTTATTAAAGATGGGATAGCAGCACATTTGGAAAGTGGTGAAATCATTGGACAAAGTCAGCATGGATTTATGAAAGGTAAATCATGTCTGACGAATCTTATAGAATTTTTCGAGGATGTAACTAGTAGAGTGGATAAGGGAGAACCAGTGGATGTGTTATATTTGGACTTTCAGAAGGCTTTTGACAAGGTCCCACATAAGAGATTAGTATACAAACTTAAAGCACACGGTATTGGGGGTTCAGTATTGATGTGGATAGAGAACTGGCTGGTAGACAGGAAGCAAAGAGTAGGAATTAACGGGTCCTTTTCAGAATGGCAGGCAGTGACTAGTGGGGTACAACAAGGCTCAGTGCTGGAGAGGCGCCGTGGGCCAGGGATAGCGTTGTCGACCTGCGGTTAAAGTCAGTAGATCTGTCCGCTATAACTGAAACTCATTCTAAAGAGATCCGTAATAATGAGGTTTACTGTATTCCAAAACCATTTAATTGTTGCCTGAACCATTCTACATTTCATTGATAATCGTCTGCTTTGATCTGTCGTTTTCACACCTTACCCTTCCATATCTCTAGTTTCTCTCTCGCCTCTCAGTCTGAAGAAGGGTCTCAACCCAAAACTCTACCTATTCCTTCTCTCCAGAGATGCTGCATTACTCCAGCATTTTGTGTCTACTTTTGGTGTAAACCAGCATCCGCAGTTCCTTCCTACACTAGTTTCCCCTCTCTTGCCTTGCTCCATTTTTGAACAGAAGAGAAACATTTGCAATTTTTAAATCCGCTGGGACCACTCCTGACTCCTGGTTCGGATTCTAGGACAAAAATGTCAGAGATGTCCACAATCTTTAGTAAACGTGGTTTAGATGGATCCCTCACAGCAGTTCTGCTCTTGCTCGTCTTTCCCCCACATGGAACAACAGAGTTCCCCAGATTCTCACCTTTCACTCCACCAGCTGCATTTGACAACACATTATCCTCCGACATTTCTGTCACCTCCAAAGTGACCTCATCCTCACTAATTTCTGCCTTCTGCAGAGACTGCTCCCTCCACAATTCTTTGTTTATTCATCTCTTCCCACCCAAACAATACAATACGGTTTTATTAGTCACATTGCACATAAAGTGCAAGTGTAATGAATTTGCCAGTAGCGGTACAATGATAAAGAACACACAAACACACAAAAAATTTAACACAAACATCCACCACAGCATTCATCACTGTGGTGGAAGAGACAAAAATTGGCCAGTCCTCCTCCATTTTCACCCGTGGTCGGGATCTCGGGGGAAACCACACACTCCCCAGGTACTTTCCCCAGCAACCACAAGAGATGTAACTCCTGTCCCTATACCTCCTCCCTCACCTCCATCCTGGGACCCCAGCAGTCCTTCCAGGTGAGATAGAGGTTCACATGCACTCTCTCGAACTCATCTCCTGCATCCAGAGTTCCTGATGTGGCCTCCTGTACATTGGAAAAACCAAGTGGCTCGGAGACTATTTCGCTGAACACGTGCACTTGGTCTGCCAAGGCCTTCTGGATCTCCCAGTTGCTAATCATTTAGCTGCTCTTCCCATTACCAAACTGAATTTTCTGTCCTGGGCTTCTTGTGTTGCTGCAGTGAGACTACACGCAAAGCGAAGGAACTGCATATTATATTCCTCTTGGGTTGCTTACAACCCAAATGTCTGAACATTGAATTCTCCAATTTTAGGTAACTACAATCCCCCCCCCCCCCCTTCTTCCACAGCCCACCCTTCATTCCCCCTCCCTAGTATCCCGCCAGGACGCACAAATTTCTCCTATCCTCAGGGCAGTGGAGGCCAATTCTCTGGATGCTTTCAAGAGAGTTAGATAAAGCTCTTAAAGATAGGTGACTCAAGGGATATGGGGAGAAGGCAGGAACGGGGTACTGATTGTGGATGATCAGCCATGATCACAGTGAATGGCGGTGCTGGCTCAAAGGGCCGAATGGTCTCCTCCTGCACCTATTGTCTATCCTACCTACATTCCTTTCTCTAGCTTCACAATTCAGAACTCTTCATTCGTTCTGTCTCACACCTTGTTTTTTCACCTCTGGTCTTTGTCCAACTATCTGCCTATCAACCCCCCATCAATTGTATCAACCTATTACCTGCCAGATTTTGTCCTGCCCTTCTCACTTCCACCTTTCTTCCCCTCCCCCTGCAATCAGTCTGAAGAAGGGTCCCAACACGTATTGTCACCCATCCATATTCTTTACAGACGCTGCCCGACCCACTGAGTTACTCCTGTACTTTGTGTGTAGGAAAGAACTGCAGATGCTGCTTTAAATCTAAGGTAGACATAAAATGCTGGAGTAGGCAGCATCGGAACAAGCTGCATCTCTGGAGAGAAGGAATGGGTGACGTTTTGGGTCGAGACCCTTCTTCAGACCTGTACTTTGTGTCTTTCTTTAGTCTAAAGTGTTACGGGGCAGCACAGTGGCATAGCGATAGAGTTGCTGCCTTACAGCGCCAGAGACATAGGTTCGATCCTAATTATGGGTGCTATCTGTACGGAGTTTGTACGTTCTCCCCATGGCAACGTGGGTTTTCTCTGGGTGTTCCAGTTTCCTCCCACAATCCAAATGCATACAGATCTGTAGGTTAATTGGCTTTGGTAAAAATGGTTACATTTTCCCTTGTGTGCAGGACAGTGTTAGTTTACAGGGTGATCGTGGTCAGCGCACACTCAGCTGAATTCAGGAGTAGGCATTATAGGGATCTGAGAGACAACATCTTGAACAATGTGGAGAGTTTTGGCTACCCGAGGAAGAAAATACTGCTGCTAAAGAGTGCAGAACAGATTTGCCAGACTAATTCTTGGGATGGTGAGTTTGTCCAATAAAAAACAATGATTACGACCAGGCCTACATACCCTTGAGGTTTGAAGAAGGGTCTCGACCAGAAACATCACCTATTTCTTTTTTTCCTGAGATGCTGCCTGACCCGGTTACTCCAGGATTTTGTGTCTATCTTTGGTGTAAACCAGCATCTGCAGTTCCGTCCTAACCTTGAGGTGACCTTGTTGAAATACAAATGCAGAGCTGATATTTCCCCAAGCTGACTATCTGGAACTAAGGATTCCAGTCTTAAAATAAGATCCTGTTACCTAGCACAGAGATGAAAAGACATTCCTTCACCCAAAGAATGATGAATCTTTGGAATTTACTGCAAAGAGGGCAATGTAAGCTCGTCTGCTGAGTATATTCAATAGATGGATAATTATATTAAGGAAAGTGAGCAGCTAAATAGCACAGTAGGTAGTGTTGGTGCCTAATTTCTTCAGCAACCTGGATGCTGACTGTGTGGAGTTGTTCTCCCAGAGATTGGCGAGATCTTCTCTGGATATTCTTGTTCTCAAAAACACATTAGTCGGTTAGTAAATTGTCTACTTTAAATCACTCCAATGTTGATCGGCGGTAGAATTGGAGGGAGTTTGAGATGTGATAAATAATAGGTTTCAGGGAACTATGATGGAATAGGTAAGAAGGAATTGCAGATGCTGGTTTAAACCGTAGACACAAAAAGCTGGAGTAACTCAGTAACTGAAGAAGGGTCTCGACCCGAAACGTCACCAGAGATGCTGCCTGTCCCGCTGAGTTACTCTAGCTTTTTTTGTGGTGGAACAGGATTGCTCTAAGCTATGAGAAGACATTGAAACCATAGTCCGAAAGGAAATATATGAATGGGATACGGAAAAAAGCAACAGCCATTGATTTTATTGAACGGTAAAGTGGGGTAACGGGCTGAGTGGGCTACTCCTACTATTTCTTATGTATAGCCGGGTCTCAATCCAGCGAGGCTAGAATAGTATAAATTGCTCTGTAGCTAATACCCATCAGAGCGTGTGGAGTTCTTGGTGGATTAATAATAGGTGCCGCGAATTCCCCCTTATTTACGTGTCCATTCCCATCTCGATTCTCCACGCCCCCTCCCCGATGCAATAAACAGTAGAGCCACACGGCGGAGTGTCTCCGTGGTGAAGCTCCACCACAGTGCACTCTCCAAGCAGCGACATGCACTGCGCTCATTGCCGCGTCTGCAAACAGCTCTTCCCGCGTCCCTGTCGGGATCGCGCGCTTCCCCGCCGTTTTTTATTTTGCATTTTACTTATTGCAGTTAGCCGTGCCCCGGCAATTACCGATTTCTATAATTTTAACAACCTGGATATCCTTCTCCTATTACATTAATAAGGCAAATCTGATTTAACATTTTAAACGTAAAATTAAGCATTTAATATTTTTGTTACAATGTGGTCAGAAAGCTTTAGTTCTACAGAGAATAGGTTCTAGATTTATTCAAAGCGAATTTTAATTTTAATTGGAAGCTCAATTTTGAAAAGTGCACGTTTCGATTCCGTTTGTTGATCTTGAATGCACACCGACAGACTGCGTATTAAAAATCTGCAGGGGAGAATGTACGCTCCGGGGAGAGTGGCCGCATATTCGGCTTCTGGATATGAATGCAAAATCGTTGCAATAAAATGGACAAGTCCCTTCCGTTCACCTCGCCCTTTGCAATGCAGCCCGGATCGCGCTTCCACTACCGGCGCGCCCACACTGTCACGAGTACAGCTCCTTCTCGCAGACCAGCCATCTTGTTACAGACCGCGTTCACTTTCTGCTGCTCTCGACCTGCTACAGTCGCTCGCACCCTCCAACCCAAGTGCGAGGCCGATTAGTCGCCACATGCATTTTGTGATGCGAATGGAGGAGGAAGAGGGAGAGAGAGAAAGAGAGAGGGACGGGAATAAACTCGAGCCCGGCGCCTGGTTGCCGCGCTGGGGCTCCGGGCTCGGGCAAGCGCGCGCGCCGCCGCTGCCGCCCGGGGACGGCGATGCCCTGGCGCCGCCTTACCTGAGCCGGGCTCGCGCCGCGCCGCACCGCGCTGCACCGCTCCCGGGGCTGCAGACGGGAGGGATTATCCGGGGAGGATTAAAAGCGACGTCCGTGCAACAACTTTGTGGCCAATGTGGACGCTCGCCGCCACCCCCCGCGCCTGCCCCAGCCCCAGCACAGGCGAGGCTGACGGAGTGACGCGCTGCGCAAGCACGGGGCGGGAGCAGGCGCGGGCATCAGCCGTGGACGCGCGCGGGCGGGCACAGCGCACGGGCCCGCGCATATTGAGATATATGCATTCATATATCTCCAACTATCAGTATCTCCAACTGCATGCATTCTTAATTTCTCGACTATTGGTATCTCTCGAATGCACTGCATGCATTCTTTATTTCTCGACTATCGGTATCTCTCGAATGCACTGCATGCATTCTTTATTTCTCGACTATCGGCATCTCTCGAATGCACTGCATGCATTCTTTATTTCTCGACTATTGGTATCTCTCGAATGCACTGCATGCATTCTTAATTCTCGACTTTCGGTATCGAATGCAAAAATGAAGGCAAGAAGCAAATAAAAATGTAAATGATTTACATTTTTTAATGATCTTCAGAATCTGGGCATCATATAGAAACAGAAAATAGGTGCAGGAGTAGGCCATTCGGCCCTTCGAGCCAGCACCGCCATTCAATACGATCATGGCTGATTATCAAAATTCAGTATCCCGTTCCAGCTTTTTCTCCATATCCTACATTTATTGCGCACTCTTGAATGTCTTAAGAAACTGATTTGTTTCTTGCGGTGCTGCAGAACGTTTGGTGAAGTTATAACTATGGTGCAGGTGATTTCCTGGATTTAATCCTCAAGGGCGAAGGCGAACAGCCGGAAGTGGTAGTGCATGTCGGCAAAAACGATGTCGGAAAGAAGGGGATGAATATTCTGCAGTGTGACTAGAGAGCTCGGAAAAATGCTGAAAAGCGGGCCTCCAGGGTTGTTATCTCCGGTTTGCTTCCAGTTCCTCGTGCTGGCGAGAGCAGGAACAGGGAGATACGGGACCTGAATGTGTGGCTGAGGAACTGGTGCACGGGGCAGGGATTTAGATTCTTAGATCACTGGGATCTGTTTTGGAATAAGGGGGAACTGTACAAAAGGGACGGATTGCATCTTAACAGGTGGGGGACCAGCATTCTGGCAGGCAGGTTTGCCACTGCTACACGGGTGGTTTTAAACTGAATAAGGGGGGTGCGGTGTCAAATGGGATAGTCGAGGATGGAGTTAAAGGGAAAGGGTTTCTTAAATGTGTGAGTGGAGAGACAGAGGGGTGTAAAATGAGGGTAGAAGCAATAGGTAGCAAGGTGAAAAGTAAATGTGGCAGGCAGACAAATCCAGGGCAAAAATCAAAAAGGGCCACTTTTCAACATAATTGTATAAGGGGTAAGAGTGTTGTAAAAACAAGCCTGAAGGCTTTGTGTCTCAATGCAAGGAGCATTCGTAATAAGGTGGATGAGTTGAATGTGCAGATAGCTATTAATCACTATGATATAGTTGGGATCACGGAGACATGGCTCGAGGGTGACCAAGGCTGGGAGCTGAACATCCAGGGATATTCAATATTCAGGAGGGATAGACAGAAAGGAAAAGGAGGTGGGGTAGCGTTGCTGGTTAGAGAGGAGATTAACGCAATAGAAAGGAAGGACATTAGCTTGTAGGATGTGGAATCGATATGGGTAGAGCTGCGAAACACTAAGGGGCAGAAAACGCTAGTGGGAATTGTGTACAGCCCACCTAACAGTAGTAGTGGAGTTGGGGATGGCATCAAACAGGAAATTAGAAATGTGTGCAACAAAGGTAAAACAGTTATAATGGGTGACTTCAATCTACATATAGATTGGGTGAATCAAATTGGCACGGGTGCTGAGGAAGAGGATTTCTTGGAATGTATGCGGGAAAGTTTTCTAAACCAACATGTAGAGGAACCAACGAGAGAGCAGGCTATTCTAGACTAGGTATTGAGTAATGAGGAAGGGTTAGTTAGTCTTGTTGTGCATGGCCCTTTGGGCAAGAGTGACCATAATATGGTTGAGTTCTTCATTAGGATGGAAAGTGACATTGTTAATTCAGAAACAAGGGTCCTGAACTTAAAGAAAGGCCAATTCACGTAAATGAGACGTGAATTGGCCAAGATTGACTGGCAATTGATTCTTAAAGGGTCGACGGTGGATATGCAATGGAAGGCATTTAAAGACTGCATGGATGAACTACAACAATTATTCATCCCAGTTTAGCAAAAGAATAAATCAGGGAAGGTAGTGCATCCGTGGATAACAAGGGAAATCAAGGATAGCATCAAAACAAAAGATGAAGCATACAAATTAGCCAGAAAAAGTAGCCGACCAGAGGACTGGGAGAAATTCAGTCCAGCAGAGGAGGACAAAAGGCTTAATTAGGAAAGAGAAAATAGATTATGAAAGAAAACTGGTGGCGAACATAAAAACTGACTGCAAAAGTTTTTATAGATATGTGAAGAGAAAAAGATTAGTTAAAACAAATGTAGGTCCCTTGCAGTCAGAAACAGGTGAATTGATCATGGGGAACAAAGACATGGCAGACCAATTGAATAACTACTTTGGTTCTGTCTTCACTAAGGAGGACATAAATAATCTGCCGGAAATAGCAGGGAACCGGTGGTCAAATGAGATGGAGGAACTGAGTGAAATCCAGGTTAGCCGGGAAGTGGTGTTAGGTAAATTGAATGGATTAAAGGCCGATAAATCCCCAGGGCCAGATAGGCTGCATCCCAGAGTACTTAAGGAAGTAGCCGCAGAAATAGTGGATGCATTAGTGATAATTTTTCAAAACTCTTTAGATTCTGGAGTAGTTCCTGAGGATTGGAGGGTAGCTAATGTAACCCCACATTTTAAAAAGGGAGGGAGAGAGAAAACGGGGAATTAAAGACCAGTTAGTCTAACATCGGTAGTGGGGAAACTGCTAGTCAGTTATTAAAGATGGGATAGCAGCACATGTGGAAAGTGGTGATATCATTGGACAAAGTCAGCATGGATTTATGAAAGGTAAATCATGTCTGACGAATCTTATAGAATTTTTCGAGGATGTAACTAGTAGAGTGGATAAGGGAGAACCAGTGGATGTGTTATATCTGGACTTTCAGAAGGCTTTCGACAAGTCCCACATAAGAGATTAGTATACAAACTTAAAGCACACGGTATTGGGGGTTCAGTATTGATGTGGATAGAGAACTGGCTGGCAGACAGGAAGCAAAGAGTAGGAGTAAACGGGTCCTTTTCAGAATGGCAGGCAGTGTCTAGTGGGGTACCGCAAGGCTCAGTGCTGGTACCCCAGATATTTACAATATATATTAATGATTTGGACGAGGGAATTGAATGCAACATCTCCAAGTTTGCGGATGACACGGAGCTGGGGGGCAGTGTTAGCTGTGAGGAGGATGCTAGAAGGCTGCAAGGTGACTTGGATAGGCTGGGTGAGTGGGCAAATGCATGGCAGATGCAGTATAATGTGGATAAATGTGAGGTTATCCACTTTGGTGGCAAAAACAGGAAAGTAGACTATTATCTGAATGGTGGCCGATTAGGAAAAGGGAGATGCAACGAGACCCGGGTGTCATGATACACTAGTCATTGAAAGTAGGCATGCAGGTGCAGCAGGCAGTGAAGAAAGCGAATGGTATGTTAGCTTTCATAGCAAAAGGATTTGAGTATTGGAGCAGGGAGGTTCTACTGCAGTTGTACAGGGTCTTGGTGAGACCACACCTGGAGTATTGCGTACAGTTTTGGTCTCCTTATCTGAGGAAAGACATTCTTGCCATAGAGAGTACAGAGAAGGTTCACCAGACTGATTCCTGGGATGTCAGGACTTTCATATGAAGAAAGACTGGATAGACTCGGCTTGTACTCGCTAGAATTCAGAAGATTGAGGGGGGATCTTATAGAAATGGAGCCGCGGATCTTCTCCGGGGGCGGGGGGGGGGGGGGGGGGGGGGGAGGAAGGCTGTATATAGTGGCTGTACATAGTGCCGTCCGTAGCGGCCGTTTCCAGGCCCAGACCACGGGAGAAAAACGGAGGAATATTCATTGCACTTTATAGGCTGCCATTGGAGTGAGAAATGGTCAGAAATGGCTGATGTTTATGTAGAAATGAATTGGTGTTTGTGAACTTGAACTAATTTATCTATGGTAGTAACAGTGTTATTCTCATTTACATTAAGAAGAGATTGAAATGTTATGAATCGAAGTCCATGCAGACTTGCAGATTGAAGTCCATGCAGACTTAATGACTATGAGATTAAACTTACAAAATTCTTATCGGGTTGGACAGGCTAGATGCAGGAAGATTGTTCCAGATGTTGGGGAAGTCCAGAACAGGGGGTCACAGTTTAAGGATAAGGGGGAAATCTTTTAGGACCGAGATGAAAAAAACATTTTTCACACAGAGAGTGGTGAATCTCTGGAATTCTCTGCCACAGAAGGTAGTTGAGGCCAGTTCATTGGCTATATTTAAGAGGGTTAGATGTGGCCCTTGTGGCTAAAGGGATCAGGGGGTATGGAGAGAAGGCAGGTACAGGATACTGAGTTGGATGATCAGCCATGATCATATTGAATGGCGGTGCAGGCTCGAAGGGCCGAATGGTCTACTCCTGCATATATTTTCTATGTTTCTATGTTAACCAGCTATGATGAAGTGACAGCAATTAATTTGAATATCAGGGTGGGATGCTACTTGGATGGTGTTCCACGGCACCTGGTGCACTTGTCCTGAATGGTCAAGTGTTTTATTGTATTATTAAACCAAATGAAAGTCTTATTACAGCAGCGTAACAGATATGTGAACATAGAAATAACTCTGTGAACACCATAATAAACAAAATAAGTTCAGTGTATATATCTATCTATATATGACTAAAACTCGTCTTGTTTGGGCGTCTGTCGACATGTGTGCGATCTCAAGGAACTGCAGCAAAATGGTACACAATAGCGCAAAGATATTTGCACCACCTTACCATTGACCTGTGGTCATTTGTATCAAGTTTCGTTCAGATTGATGTTATATTTCACAAGTTGTCACATTTTTAAGTTTACTAAATCCACTTTGATAATCATTTCAACACTTCAGTGCTGGCAGTTTCAACCAAAGATTATAGAGCGGAGCAAGATGCGCCACTCAGCGAAAAAAGCGTAGTGGGTGATTGTTGACGCCATTTTATCGGGCTGCCTCGACTACATCTAAATCTTCATCTCACTGCTCTGCTATCAATTGCTCTAATCGTCAATGTAGACGACCCGACCCGTAATTCTTTAGGTTCCCCAATAAAAAAGAAAGGTGAGAAAATATTATTATTTTCTGTCGATATTATTCTGTCCTGAAAATGTTATTTTCTGTTCTCCCATCAACAGTCATTGGGAAACTAGGTTTATGGGTACATTAGAAAGTTATTAGAATTATTTTTAATAGATCTTTACTTACCACAATAATAAAGCCATCAATTTTAATTTTAATCTTTTTGAATTTTGAATTTAACAGCAATTTGCATACATACAATGATAACAGACAGTGATAATCAGGACATAATTGTACAACAGTATGTAAACGACCCTCAAAACCCTTACCCTTACCCTTACCCACCCTCGCCACCCGGGGACAAACAACACTCACATACGTACACATCCACACAAATACGATTTTTAAAAAAAGAAGAAGAAAAAATAAAAATAAAAAATAAAAAATAAATTAAAAAAACTAAACAAAATTGTGGGGAGGGAGGGGGGGGGAGGGGTTGAGGGGATAGCAGCTGCAATAAGACAGAGCTGTGATAGAGGGAACTCAGTCCTCTTCCGAGTCCGGAAACAAGTTAAGAGAGTTAACAAGTTCCAGGAAAGGGTTCCATGTATCTAGGAATGTCTTGGTAGCCTTTGAGAGAGAACCTAAGTTTTTCAAGCTTTAAGTTGTAGAGCACCTCCTTGATCCAGTGGGCGTGTGTCGGGGGACAGGTAAGTCTCCAGTTAAGCAAAATCAGTCTCCGGGCTAACAGGGTTGTAAAAGCCAGGACCCGCTTCAACGCAACAGAGAGGTTGGTGTTGGGGGGAATACCAAAAATAGCTGACAGTGGGTTTGGAGGAATAGTCTGGCCACAGGCTCTGCTTAGCACGTCGAAAGCACTCCTCCAAAAGGTTGCTAGCTTAGGGCAAGACCAAAACATATGACTATGGTTGGCAGGGGATTAATTGCATCTGTTGCAGGTGTCTTTAACAGCGGGGTATATTCTAGATAATCTTGCGTTTGTGTAGTGGACTTTGTGAAGGACTTTGCATTGGATTAGGCCATGACGGGCACATATGGAGGAAGAATGGATCAAATCCAAGGCAGAGTCCCATTGCTGGTCTGTTAGTTTCGTATTCAGCTCGCCCTCCCACGCAGTTTTTAATGAGGTATAAGGTTTCAATATAACCGACCCTAACAAGTTGTACAAAAAAGAGATGCATTTCTTCCGGTTGGGATCTAGAGCTAGGATGGAATCGGTCAGGGTTTCAGGGGGACGATTTGGGAAATGGGGGAATATCTTCTTCACAAAATTCCTAATCTGGAAAAAACGAAAAAGGTGGGAGTTTGGGAGGCTATAGTTGTACGAAAGCTCCGCAAAAGACGAAAAAATGCCATCCTTGTATAGGTTTTTGATACTACTGATGCCATTACTATGCCAGGTTTTGAATGCGGAGTCTGTACTTGAAGGTTTAAAGATGTGATTTTTAAGCAGTGGGGTCAAGATGGAGGGCCTTGTAAACCAAAGTTTTTCCTAAATTGACTCCATATCTTGAGCGAGAGGGACGCAATTGGGCCTGCACCCGCAGATGTTATAGAAAGGGGGAGTTGAGAGCATAGGACAGACTGCAACGGGAGATGTGAACTCGCCTTTTCCATGTGTACCCAGGTCGGTAGGTGGTCGCAATCATCATTCATCCAGTACAGGATTTTTTGCAAGTTAGCAGCCCAGTAATATCGCCTAAAGTCAGGAAGTGCCAAACCGCAGTCACTCTTAGGAGACTGTAGTAGCGTCTTTCGTATTCTGGACGGTTTGCTACCCCATAAAAAGTTAGATATTCTCCTTTCTAATTTACCAAAAAAAGATTTAGTGATAAATATAGGAACATGCTGGAAAAGGTACAGGAATTTGGGTAGGACGACCATCTTGACCAGATTTATCCGGGCCGCGAGGGATAACGGTAAGACTGACCAGCGGTCAAAGTCTCTTTCAGCTTTCTCAACCAGAGGCAGGAAGTTTGTGCGGAACATATCAAATATAGGTATTGTGATAAAAACGCCGAGGTAGCGAAATCCGTCCTCCGCCCATTTGAATGAGGTTAAAGAGCGAGGGAGCTGCTTAGCCGATGAGTTAAACGGTAATAGTTCACTTTTTTGGTAGTTAAGTTTATAACCAGAGTACTCCCCAAACCGTTCTAAAATATTCATAATCACAGGGAGAGAGCTGACTGGATTCGAGATGTACAGGAGCAGGTCATCCGCATACAATGAGACTTTATGAATTGTGTCAAACCGTGTGATACCTTTAAAGCCCTTCTCTGAGCGTAACCAAACCGCCAAGGGTTCTATCGCGACAGCAAACAGAAGTGGTGATAACGGGCAACCCTGCCTGGTACCTCTCCGAAGGGGGAAGTGGGGCGACAGTGTGCCGTTTGTTTGTACTGAGGCCACCGGGGACGAGTATAATAGACTGACCCAATAAATGAAACTATTGCCGAGGCCAAACCAGTCCATCGCCTCGTATAGGTACTTCCACTCGACCCTGTCGAAAGCTTTTTCGGCGTCGAGGGAGACCACTATCTCCGGGGTCTCACTACTTGGTGAATGGATGATGTTAAGGAGACGCCTAGTATTGTGGGAGGACTGTCGGCCTGGCATAAACCCTGTTTGATCTAATGAGATAATAAAGGGCATCACTTGTTGAAGACGGAGCGCAAGAACTTTAGAGAGGATTTTGAGGTCCACATTCAAGAGTGAAATTGGTCTATAGCTACTACAAAGCAGAGGATCTTTCTCCTTTTTAAGAATTAGGGAGATAGTAGTCAACGACAAGGTGGGCGGTAGGCGACGATGTAAAAAAGCCTCATTGTACATATCTCTCAGGACTGGTGCGAGGAGAGCCGATAAAGCTTTGTAATATTCTACAGTGAAGCCGTCAGGGCCGGGCGACTTTCCGCTTTGCAGCGATGTGATGGCTGCTTGGACCTCAGTGACAGTTATGGGACCACCCAAGACTCTCGTGGCTTCATCGTCAATTCGGGGAAACGTCATACTACGGAACATGTCATCTGCAGTGGGAGGACAATCGGAAGCGTATAGCTCAGCGTAAAATTTAGCAAATGCTTCATTCATTCTAAGAGGATCGGTATGAATCTCCCCTAAGCTGGATCTAATGGCTGGAATTAGCCGTGAAGTCACCTCGGTTCTGGCCTGATGGGCCAAAAGCTTCCCAGCTTCATCCCCAGATTCAAAAAAGTGTTGCCTAGATTTAAGCAGTCGTAACTTGGCTTTATTGGTAGACATGAGGTCAAAGTCTATTTGTAACCTAAGGCGTTCTTTATAAAAATTAGGGTCTGGGTCAGATGCGTATTTATCATCAATGTCCTTTATTTTTCGTAACAGGTCTGCCATTTGGGACGTCTCGGCTCTTTTCAGGTTGGAGACAAAAGAGATAAGTTGGCCCCTAATATAAGCTTTTGAAGCTTCCCAGAGTATACCTCTTGCTATGTCCGGCGAGTCATTCAGCTCAAAATATAAAATGATTTGAGAGTGCAGGAATTGCTTGTAAAGCCTCTGCTAGTAATGAGGAGTTGAACCTCCACTGTTTAAAGGGGTTAGTTCGTTTACGAAAGTGAAGATCGAGGGAAGTCGCAGCGTGATCTGATATCACGATACTATGATACTCGCTGGATTTAATTTTGGAGAGCAGTCTGTTATCTAAGAGGAAGAAGTCTATACGGGTATAGGTACGGTGGACGTGGGAAAAAAATGAAAATAATTTAGTCGTGGGAAATGTATGTCTCCATGGGTCAGTGAGCCCAAGTTGTTTGGTAAAAGCATGCAAAGTCCTACCTGATTTAGTTAAAGTGGAGGCTTTGTTCGAAGATCTGTCCAGTATAGAGTCTTGGACCAGATTAAAATCTCCACCCACAATGATGTGGTAATTTTCAATGTTTGGGAGAGATGTAAAAAATTTGGTTACAAATGAGCTGTCATCCCAGTTGGGACCGTAAATACTGGCCAATATGACAGGTGTGTCTTGCAGTTTGCCAGAGACCATGACAAAGCGGCCAGCAGGGTCTTCCACCGTTTTCTGTGGTTCGAACATAACGTTTTTACGAATCAGGATAGCAGTACCCCTAGCCCTATAATTAAATTTTGAATGAAATAAGTGGCTAATCCAGCCTCTCTTAAGCCGTATTACCTCTCTGTTGCGAAGGTGTGTCTCTTGAATAAAAAATATATCGCCCTTAAGGTATTGCAAGTGGGCCAAGATCTTATCAGTCTTAGTAGGACCCCCCACTCCCCTCACGTTCCACGAGACAAATCTAAGAGTGTCGTTTGTGTTGGCCATATTTAGCTATATCCAAACGAGTGGGCAGAGCGCTGTAATACTGCAGATTGAAATGGAAGAGCGCATCGAAGCCAGCTGCTGAGAGTGGGGGTGTGGGTGGTAAAAGGGGAAAAGAAAAAAAAGAAAAAAAGATACAAATACGTATACACACAACAAACGGTCGTGACACATATCACTTAACCATCTTTCAAATCTGAGTCCCCGGACCTGAGGTCCCCAATGTCCCAACCGAACCTTGAGTGCCCATTGCACCAAGGTACGTTGTCCTCGCATCCGCATGGAGTAGTCCGATCTTAACTCCCAATATTTCCACATCCCAAAGCAGCAAAGTCGCTCAATATCAGTAAAGTAACATAAAATGAAATAACTATAATAATGATAACAATTATAATAATAATTTGAGAAATAGACAATAGAAATAGAAATAAAGTGAAGTAAACCTAAATGAATAGATACAAAGTTAAAATAATAGACTTGGTAGTTGTACTACCAATGACATTGCTAACACTAATGGTAATAATAGTAGTGATGATAGTAATAATACAACAAGACAAATTAACAAAATTAACAAAATAGTGATACTAAATAAGTAAGCCAACGTATAAGTGAAACAGGAATAGCTTCCTTTGGTATAACATAGTATAACTTAAAGTTGGTAAGGTATAAAGAAAGAGTTAGCATTAGAGAGATTAACAAGTGGCAAACTGGATTCTTGGATTAAGGCGCAGGGCAGAAGAACATCAATTAAGTTTTGTTAAACAAAAACGTTGTAAGAGCTCATTGGTGTAACGCAGCCTTGACTATAATGAGTTCTTATCAGCCCCAGACAGTCCGCTATGAAGACTAGTGTAAACAAACCATTCAAATGCTGGCCAGCTGCTAAAAGCAAGAAGGCAGAGATCAAATCACGAACCACAATGTGGGTCCCTTGAGCCCTATTTTATAGCATGTACAGGGGAAGAGCCTTTCAAGTATGATTACACATAAACATTAAAAGGAAAAGTTGGTAAGACATAGTCATGAACGTGGTGATTTCTTACCGGCCTCATACGTTTCAAGACAGGGGTCTGGTATAACAGCAAGGCCGAGCGCTAGCAGTGGCTAATTGCTAAGGGCAGTCAAGCTAAAGTTAGCCCATAATGTAACCGTAGATTAACTGGATCCCTGTGCCATTCGGATGTAAACGTACCGAGCAGAGTCAGTCATCTGTGGGTCCCGGTCTGCTTCGACGGTAAGATGAAATGAAATCCTGAGCGTCCTCGGGAGATGTTAACCGTCGCCTCTTTCCCTCCCCGGCCATGATGAACAGCTTGGCCGGATAATGAAGGGAAGGTTTGAGACCCAGGTTGTACAGCTCCTTCATGACGTCTCGATATGCAGAACGTTGTTCAACTATCTCGGGACAGTAATCTTAAAAAATGTGAATCGGGATATCTTTGTACTTCAGCTTACCCCTCTGCCTCCGAGCCTCACGCACCACCAACTCGCGGGTCTGGAATCTATGGAAGCAAACCACAACTGCTCTGGGTTTCCCACCAGGGCTTGGTTTGGCTGCTAGCGTGCGATGGGCTCGGTCTAGCTCCGGGGCTGATTCCAGTATGCGTTCGCCAAGTGTCTCGAGCAGGAGTTGAGAGAAAGAAGCTGTTGTTTGGGGGCCTTCGATGTTCTCGGGGAGGCCGACTATCCTTACGTTATTTCGGCGACTCCTGCCTTCCAGGTCGATAAGCTTAGACTTAAACTTGGCGTTCTCTTCGATGACCGTAGTTAGCATTGTCTCCATAGCTCGCATGTCTTGGCTGGTGGTATCGGCAAATGTCTCTAATGACGAAAGACGCTGTTGTTGATCTAGAATAGTGGTCTGGATATTGTCCAGCTTCGTTTCCAGCTTGGTGAACGCTGCGTTAAATTCTGCCAGTAGCGATGCCTTGTGCTCTGTTAACAAGGCTGCTAGCGTAGCCATGATGGTGCTGGTCGTCGAGTCTTCAATATTTTGCTCCTCTTTCTTTCTTCTGCCTGCCATCTTTACGATGTGGAGGAGTGCTGTCGATGGTGTTAAATATTTATGGTAGTTTTAAAACTTAGGCTGAGCTGTAACAACAGTTGAAGGTTAACAGATTGGGAGCTTGGAAAAAGTGCGACTACTCCAGCTTGTTGCTCCGCCTCCTCATAAAGTCATCAATTTTAACACTTCCGTACATTTTTGGTTTTGTTCTTGTAAGACAGGGGTCTCCAAAATATGGCCCGCGGGACACATTAAGCCCACCACGAGATTTTTCGAGCTCAGATTCGAGTCCGGGAACGCGGAGGCTGTTACCGGTTATGTCCCTCGAATTGTCTAGACATCACAAGCAAAGATCGCAAGCCCGCCGTGAAGAAGGGTGCAATCAAAGATTATAGTGCTCCGCTCCGCTCTATAATCTTTGGGTGCAATGGTGGGGCGGGGGTTTCGGCGGCGGCAGTCGGAATGGGACGGCTGCGCGTTATAACGTGCCATCGTTCCACTCTCCCTCTCCCCCTTCTCCCTCTCCCCCTTCTCCCTCTCCCCCTTCTCCCTCTCCCCCTTCTCCCTCTCCCCTTCTCCCTCTCCCCTTCTCCCTCTCCCCTTCTCTCTCTCCCCCTTCTATCTCCCCCTTCTCCCTCTCCCCTTCTCCCTCTCCCCTTCTCCCTCTCCCCCTCTCCCTACCTTTCCCCTTCTCCCTCTCCCTCTCCCCTTCTCCTCTTCCCCTTCTCTCTCTTTCCCCCTCTCTTTCCCCTCTCTCTTTCCCCTTCTCTCTCTTTCCCCTTCTCTCTCTCTCTCTCCCTCTCCCCTCTCTCTCTCTCCCCCTTCTCTCGATCTCTCTCTCTCTCCCCTTCTCGCGATCTCTCTCTCTCCCCTCTCTTCTCTCACTCTCCTTCCCTTCCTCCTCTCTCTCCCTCCCTCCCTCCCTCTCTCTCTCTCTCCCTCTCTCTCTCTCTCCCTTCTCTCTCTCTCCCTCCCTTCCCTCTATCCCTCTCTTCCCTCTGTGTGAGAGTTGGCAGCCCTATTATGCCTTAGGTCCAAAAGAGGATAGAAATAAAATACTTAATGGTCTTTGTAAAAAGATTTTAATAATCTCTTCAACATTTAAGGTAAATTGACATATTAGAGGCAAAAAGCATCTTCAATATACAGGTCTCCACACAACTGAAAACAATTGCACTTAAGTGATACATCATGCATTCTGCAGGCATAATCATTTTTTTCTTATTAGTTAATGATATTTTCTGTAATTTCAGATGACATTAAGAGACATAAAGATGCAGTGAGCAGCAACAAGAGACACAACAAGAAAGAACTTAATAATTCTCATCTTTGACATTTAAGAGTCATTCACATTTTAAACTTTAATAAATCCTTTTTCCACTTTTGATGCCTGCGTGTTCTTCATCACAATGGGAACCTAATGGGCAGGAATGGATGCTCTGTGGGTGAACCGCTAAGAGTGAATGGGGGGAGGTTGTGGGGAGGTGGACTGAATGCGTGGGGGGAGGGGAATGGCAAGGAGCAGAGTGGGAGGGTGAAGGGAGCAGAGGTGACTGAGTGAACTGCCAGCGTACCAGGCATGAGTGACTGCACTGCCAGCCCACGAGCCATGAGTAAGTGAACTGCCAGCCCACCAGCTGTAAGTGACTTAACTGCCAGCCCACGAGCCGTAAGTGACTGAACTGCCAGCCCAATAATCCATTCAGTCCACCCTCTCCCCCTTCTCTCTCAAAGTTTTGTCACCTGTTTTGGGCAGAATTTCTGGCAGTTTCCCAACTACCAGCCTGCCAGGTCTGAGCTGCCTGGCCTCAGTGAATGAGCTGCCAGCCCAAGTATCCATTCGACCCACAATGTCCATACTAGCCCTCGGGAAACCAGTCCCTTCGGCCCACAATACCTATACTAGCGCAACAGAAGGCCCCCCCCACTGGCCAGCAATATTGGAATTGGTGGAGAGGTGGATTATTGCATTGGGTGACCAGCCCTCCCGTGTGATGCTGGGACCCAACGGGTCCCACTTAATCTAGTTATTGTATATAAGTTGGAAATTTTGTCCTTTGTTTGAAATATGTTGAATTTGACATCACTTTTATTGATTAGCTGATATGCAAAACACTGCAACCCTGTATATGTCGTGCATAAAATGATGTAAATAAAAAGTGTTTTCCTTGTTTATGAAGTTCAATTTAGAATTATTTGAAATTGTGGGGGTTGGTTCAAAATACTGCTGACCAACCAATGTGTCGTTATGAGACATTCACATTTTAAAAATCCATGTCTCAAAAAAAAGCAAGAAGGTCCCCATGTTATTTGACCAACTTATCGGCTGAATTTAAATATGTAGGTATGTATGCACTAGTTTTGCTCCTAATTCCCTCTTCCAAATCATTAACATATATGGCTCCTGTACCTTCAGGTAGAAGGTACGGGAGCCTGAAGACTGCAACGACCAGGTTCAGGAATAGCTACTTCCCCACAGCCATCAGGCTATTAAACTTGGCTCGGACAAAACTCTGAACATTAATAGCCCATTATCTGTTATTTGCACTTTATCAGTTTATTTATTCATGTGTGTATTTACGTATATAATGGTATATGGACACACTGATCTGTTTTGTAGTCAATGTTCTATGTTCTGTTGTGCTGAAGCAAAGCAAGAATTTAATTGTCCTATCAGGGACACATGACAATAAACTCTCTTGACTCTTGACTTGACTAAACAGTTGCGGCCCCAACTGTTGCCTTGCGGCAAAAAATTCCAGAAGATTAGTCGAGCATGATTTTCCTTTCATAAATCCATGCTGACTTGGAATAATCCTTTTACTGCTATCCAAATGCCCCATTATTGCATCTTTAATAATTGACTCCAGCATCTTTCCCACCACCGGTCAGGCTAACTGGTCTGTAATTCCCCGTTTTTCCTCTCGCTCCTTTCTTGAAAAGTGGGATAACATTAGCTATCCCCCAATCCACAGGAACCGATCTTGAATCTATTGAACATTGGAAAATGATCATATGTATATATATATGTATGTGTATATATGCATGTACATGTATATATGTATGTGTATTTATGTATGTATATGTATGTGTATATATGTGTATGCATATGTATGTATGCATATGTATATGCATATGCATGTATTTGTCTATGCATATATGTATATATATATGTATATATATATGTATATATGTAGGTATGCATGTATGTGTATATATATATATGTGTGTATATATATATATATGTGTATATGTGTGTATATATATATATGTGTATATGTATGTATATATATATGTGCATATATTTATGTATATAATTATATATATAATTGCCTTTATGGTTTATGTACATCATCTGACATATAAGATAAAGAAAGTAATAGTGATGCTTTAAATCAAAGTTGCTTCTGATCCATGAGAATGAACTTTATTTATCTCTAACTTGCCTCTCACACACAGGCACACACAAACACACATTCATATAAATATACATATGTTAAATTAGTTTTGTGCACAGTGTGTGTTAAAGCAATACAAGGGAAACTGCACAATACAATGCAAGGGAAACTATGCAAAGGAGGGGGCTGGGGAGGAAAGATGGGAGGGAAATAGGGGAACAAGGGGAAAACATTTACAATAATATTAACTAAAATATGTGAAGTGATAGATGCTATATCAAACACTGTTCCCTACAACACTGATTACACCAAAGATGATAGAGCGGAGTGCACAGTAGGAGGAAGTCGCGCTTTGCATTAACAAATGGCGGCCGTGACGTTCCGTTACGTACTACACCTCAGTGCATTGGCTTACGTCAGAGTGGGCATCCTGCCCCGCTCTATAATCTTTGGTTTCAACTATGACGTCACTGTGGGATCACAGTCCTCCACCTGACATTTGCAACAATGTTGCCATCATAGAACATTTAGTCGTGGTTCTGGCAGCAAGCGATTGAACAGGAGGGGAGGGGCCAGGGGAATTGGAATTGGAAGTGCTGGGGAGGCAGGGGAAGTGCAATTAGAATTTATTTTAAAGTCCAGAGCTGGGGGAGGCAGGGGAGTGGTGGAATCAATACACCTGGACGATTTCCGACACTTCCCTACCATTCCTTGACCTCACCATCTCCATCGCAGGGGACAGACTCCTGACCGACATACATTACAAACCCACTGACTCACATGGCTATCTGGACTACACGTCTTCCCACCCTGCCCCCTGTAAAGACTCCATCCCCTACTCCCAATTCCTCCGCCTACGCCGCATCTGTTCCCAGGATGAGACATTTCATACCAGGGCATCGGAAATGTCCTCGTTCTTCAGGGAACGGGGATTCCCCTCCGCCACCATAGATGAGGCTCACACCAGGGTCTCATCCATACCCCGTAACACTGCTCTCTCTCCCCATCCCCGCACACGCAACAAGGGCAGAGTCCCTCTGGTCCTCACCTTTCACCCCACCAGCCGGCAAATACAACACATAATCCGCCGCCATTTCCGCCACCTCCAACGTGACCCCACCACTCGCCACATCTTCCCATCTCCCCCCATGTCTGCCTTCCGCAAAGACCGCTCCCTCCGCAACTCCCTCGTCAATTCTTCCCTTCCCTCCCGCACCACCCCCTCCCCGGGCACTTTCCGTTGCAACCGCAAGAAATGCAACACCTGTCCCTTCACCTCCCCCCTCGACTCCATTCAAGGTCCCAAGCAGTCGTTCCAGGTGCGACAAAGGTTCACCTGTATCTCCTCCAACCTCATCTACTGCATCCGCTGCTCTAGATGTCAGCTGATTTACATCGGTGAGACCAAGCGTAGGTTGGGCGATCGTTTCGCCGAACACCTCTGCTCAGTCCGCAATAACCTACCTGACCTCCCGGTGGCTCAGCACTTCAACTCCCCCTCCCATTCCCAATCCGACCTCTCTGTCCTGGGTCTCCTCCATTGCCAGAGTGAGCAACAGCGGAAATTGGAGGAACAGCACCTCATATTCCGTCTGGGGTCCTTGCGTCCTTATGGCATTAACATTGAATTCTCCCAATTTGGCTAGCCCGTGCTGTCTCCTCCCCTTCCTTAACCCTCTAGCTGTCTCCTCCCACCCTCCCATCCGCCTGCCCTCGGGCTCCTCCTCCTCCTCCCCTTTTCCTTCTTTCTTTCCCCACCCTCCATCAGTCTGAAGAAGGGTTTCGGCTCGAAACGTCGCCTATTTCCTTCGCTCCATAGATGCTGCTGCACCCGCTGAGTTTCCCCAGCAATTGTGTGTACCCTGGTGGAATCTTATGTTGGGGAACAGGTTGCATTCAGGAACCAGGTCTCCCATCGGGGCTATGGGTGAGTGGTGGCATATTGATTAGATTATACCTTTAATAATCCTTTTCAGGAAATTACAGTGCCACGACAGCTTCAAGACAGACATAACACCACACATTTCCTCAAATGGCTTCCATACTTAACAAGTTAAAATACAAGTTAAAATACAAGTTAAAATACAATTAATTTAAAAAAAAAGTGCAGTTATTTATGCGCATTATATAATCTTATAGCAGCTGGTAAACAGGACTTCCTATGTCTCTCAGTTTTGCACATTGGTGTAATCAGCCTCTGACTGAAGATGCTGCTCTTGATCACCTTCAGGGCATGGAGTGGGTGAGTGGGGTTGGTCATTATAGAACCTAGTTTGTTCAGAGTTCTGGCCTCTGCCACCTGCTGGACCGTTCGTTGCTCAGCCCCGACCACTGAGCCGACTTCCTGATTAGCTTGTCCAGTCTGTTTTTATCCGCTATACGGGCGCCATCTCCCCAACAGGCCACAGCAAAAAACAGAGCACTGGCCACCACTGAATGGTAGACACTGCACAGTAGGGGTTGGCAGATGTTAAATGACCTCAGCCCCCTTAAAAAATACAGTCGGCTTTGTCCCTTCCTGTACACCGCCTCCATATGACACTTCCAGTTCAGCTCACTGTCAAGCTGCACCCCAAGGTACCTGTGATTAGCGACCACCTCCACCTCAGTGCCCTTAATGGTGATCGGCGTTGCTTGAGTCCTCCTCCTCCCCCTCCTGAAGTCCACAACTATCTCCTTTGTTTTTTTGGTGTTAAGATGGAGGTTATTGTGTGCACTCCACTCCACAAAGTTACTTATTATGTCTCTATGTAGGGACATAGGGATAACGGGTTGGGATTGGGATAACGGGTTGCGTTGGGGAACAGGTTGCGTTGTGTTTTTCAGCATTGTATCACAAAGGCTGTCCACCTATCTGGTAACAAACAAGTACATTGATACATCTGTACAGAAAGCAGGGATTCCAGGATTTTCGGGCTGCTTGGAGCATACAAGCATGATCTGGCACCAGATCCAAGCAGCTAAGAAGGAGAAGAGAGACCTACATGTGATCTTCCTCGATCTGGCCAATGCATTTGGTTCAGTTCCCCATGAACTCCTTTGGGAATCTTTTGCCTTTTTCCATGTACCAGAGCTCATCACCACACTGGTCAAGAGCTATTTCCAAGACCTGCAGCTCTGCTTCACAACAGCTGACTTCAGTACAACATGGCAGCGCTTGGAAGTAGGCATTATGGCAGGCTGCACAGTCTCACCCTTGGCCTTTACAATGGCCATGGAAGTCATCATCAGGGTCTCAAAACGGGTGGTGGGCAGTGAACGAACCAGGGTTGGGCTCCGTCTGCCACCAATCAGGGCATACATGGACGACATGACGACACTAACCACTACTGCAGCATGCACCAAGCGGCTACTTGGAAAGCTGCAGGAGAACATCAAGTGGGCCCGAATGAAAATCAAACCAAGTAAATCTCGAAGCATCTCCATAGTCAAGGGGGTGCTTAGAGACACAAGGTTCTGTATCGGTGACGACCCAATACCAACAGTGTCTGAACAGCCAGTTAAAAGCCTGGGCAGATGGTACAACGCAAGTCTCAAGGACAAAGAGCAGGTGCAACAACTAAGGCAAGAAATTGTCAACGGCCTGGAGAACATCAATCAGACCCTACTGCCTGGGAAACTGAAGCTCTGGTGCCTACAGTTTGGACTCCTTCCTCGGACAATGTGGCCACTGACCGTTTATGAAGCCCCAATAACAACTGTGGAGAAGATGGAGCGAACCATAACTTCATACGCGAAGAAATGGCTCGGGGTCCCACGATGTCTAACTAACATCGGCCTATATGGCAAAGGGGTCCTGGAACTACCTCTCACTAGTCTAACAGAGGAATACAAGTGTTCTAAAGTAAGACTCCAGATGACACTGAGGGACTCTAGAGACAAGACCATCAGTGCTGTTGCGCCGCCCCTAGTAACTGGACGGAAGTGGACACCATCTGATGCAGTACAGCAAGCTTCATCAGCCCTGAGACACAAAGACATCGTGGGGCAAGTCCAGCAGGGAAGAGGAGGCTTTGGCCTTACGACAAGTAAACCAACTTGGCGAAAGGCCACAACATCAGAGCGGAGGACATTGGTGGTCGAGGAGGTGCGGCGACAGGAGGAGGCCGCTAGAAGTGCAAAGGCGGTCTCTCTTGCCAAACAGGGGCAATGGATGCAGTGGGAAGGTGTGGAGCGGAGGAAGATCAGCTGGAAAGAACTATGGGAAATGGAAGCAAGCAAGAACAGCTTCATCATCAGAGCGACTTATGACGTGCTTCCATCACCAAAGAACCTCCATCAGTGGTACGGCGAGGATCCAACCTGTGCCATCTGCCCAACTCCAGCGACCCTCAAACACATCATGGTAGGCTGCAAGGCCAGCCTCACGCAAGGGAGATACACGTGGCGGCATAATCAGGTATAAAAAAGCCTGGCATCAGCCCTTGAGAACAGGCGGTGTGCGACCAACTCCTTGCCTCCGAGAGCAAGCAACCCCCCCCCCCCCCCCCAAGGGCAACAACCTTTGTCCGAGAAGGACAGAAAACATCTAAACATCCTTCCACCAGATCAGAAGAAGGAAACCTATGCAGGGCCCGCGACTGGAGGATGCTGGCGGACATCGGCCGACAACTAATTTTTCCACCTGAAATTGCTTCCACCAACCTCAGGCCAGACTTGGTATTCTGGTCCCCTTCACAGAAGACTGCTTACATCATAGAGCTCACAGTTCCATGGGAGAACTCTGTTGAGGAGGCCTATGAGCGTAAGAAGCTGCGCTACACAGAGCTTGCAGCAGAGGCAACGCAGCGTGGCTGGAACACCAAAGTCTATCCAGTTGAAGTGGGATGCAGAGGATTTGTTGCGTCATCTACCATCAGACTGCTGAAGGAGCTTGGAATCCACGGTCAGGCCCTGCGGAAGACCATAAGATCACTCTCAGAGGCGGCTGAAAGAAGCAACCGGTGGATTTGGCTCAAGCGGAAAGACCCATGCTGGGCCCCAAGTACTTCAGGGTGAATCTTTGGGACGGTTTGACAAGGGACACCCGCTGAGGGCTGATCATCCTGCAGCGGGCCGCCCTTGTGGAGGTTGTATAGTGTTAAAAGGCCGAAACACCCAGTGATGCAAGGGTACACTACTGATGATGTGTCCTGTGCCAAATTGTCCTGAAGGTTACCCAGGCCAAGATATACGTATCCCCCCCCCCACCCCCGCCCCCCACCGATGTTGAGCGTCTACCACTCTCAACAATCAACGAATGTCGTGAAATGCTCCCCACCTATTGGCACAAGGGACTTCTTAACATCTTGTCCTGTGTATTTGATTCTATTTATGTATATAATTATATATATAATTGCCTTTATGGTTTATGTACATCATCTGACATATAAGATAAAGAAAGTAATAGTGATGCTTTAAATCAAAGTTGCTTCTGATCCATGAGAATTAACTTTATTTATCTCTAACTTGCCTCTCACACACAGGCACACACAAACACACATTCATATAAATATACATATGTTAAATTAGTTTTTGGCACAGTGTGTGTTAAAGCAATACAAGGGAAACTGCACAATACAATGCAAGGGAAACTATGCAAAGGAGGGGGCTGGGGAGGAAAGATGGGAGGGAAATAGGGGAACAAGGGGAAAACATTTACAATAATATTAACTAAAATATGTGAAGTGATAGATGCTACAACACTGATTACACCAAAGATGTAACAAATGGCGGCCGTGACGTTCCGTTACGTACTACACCTCAGTGCATTGGCTTACGTCAGAGTGGGCATCCTGCTTCGCTCTATAATCTTTGGTTTCAACTATGACGTCACTGTGGGATCACAGTCCTCCATCTGACATTTGCAACAATGTTGCCATCATAGAACATTTAGTCATGGTTCTGGTAGCAAGCGATTGAACAAGAGGGGAGGGGCCAGGGGAATTGGAATTGGAAGTGCTGGGGAGGCAGGGGAAGTGCAATTAGAATTTATTTTAAAGTACAGAGCTGGGGGAGGCAGGGGAGTGGTGGAATCTTATGTTGGGGAACAGGTTGCGTTCGGGAACCAGGTCTCCATCGGGGCTATGGGTGAGTGGTGGCATATTGCATTGGGAGAACGGGTTGCGTTGGGGAACAGGTTGCGTTGGGGGAACAAGTGAGTGGTGGATTATTGCGTTGGGGAACAGGGCCCATCGGGTCCCACTTGGTCTAGTATATTACTAAAACTCATCTTGTTTGTGAGTCTGTCTGTCTGCGTGTCTGTCTGTCTGTCTGTTAGTCATGCCCTGAATTACGCCAAAACGGTACACGATAGCGCTACAATCTTTTGACCACCTTTCTCACCATTGTCCCGTGGTGTGTTGCATCAAGTTTCATTCAGATTTATGTTATATTTTACAAATTTAACTTTTTATTTAACTTCTCACTGTAAAAAATCTAAAATCCAATTGCTGGCTCTGCCCGTTACAATGTTGCAAATCCCAGGACATTGAGTCCTGGCAGCAAGTGCAATTGTATTTTCATTCCTGGCAGCAAGTGCAATTGGATTTATTTTAAGTTTAAAAAGAGGGAGGGTGAATATGGGGAAATAAGCCGCCCCTGTGCAGTTGGGACTATGGGTGAGTGGTGTAATATTTTGTTGGGGGAACAGGTTGGGTTGGGGAATATTGCATTGGTGAAATATTGCATTGGGGAATGGGTTGCGTTGGAGGACCAGGCCTTCCGTGGGGGTTATGGGTGAGTGGTCGAATACAGCGTTGGGGGAAGAGTTGCGTTTGGAGACCTGGCCTCCCGTGTGACAAGGACCCAACGGGTCCCATTTGGTCTAGTATATACTATATATATGTATTCTCAGTCCCTCACTATACTCCCTCTACATTCACACAATAAATATATATAAAAAACAAACAATAACAGTGCGAAGGCAAAAACAATGCCCCCATGTCTATGTAGTTCATAGAGTATTTGGAGGTTTAATGGATGGTTGAAAGGAAGAAGCTGCACCTGAATCTGGACATTACAGTTTTTGTACAGTAGGCTGTATTGCCGATAACAATGCATCCCTCCCCACCAAGCTATGCTCGTTTTGACATCAGGTCAGTGGAATGATATCATCCCCACCCCCTGAAAGCCTTGAGTGCACTGTCACAATTTTCAGATGGGGCTTCCTGTGAGTGAACCTGCAAAAACATCTGGCTCAGTTGGTCCCCGGCTGTGTCCTTAGGATCTGTGTGGAACATTTCTGTTTTCTGAACATCTGTAACCTCTCCATACTCCAATTGACAGTTCCTACCTGTTTTAAGACCGCTGTCATCCCAACACTACAGAAAAGCAGTGTAGAATGCCCTAATGACCTCCGTCTGATGGCTTTGACCTCCACCATCATGAAGTGCTTTAAGAGGGTGCTCATGGCCCAGTACCCATGCAACCTTGGATCTATTGCAATTTATCTATTGCCATAACAGGCCCGTGGCAGACACCATCTCCCTGGCCTTACACTCATCGCTGGAACATCTGGATAACAAAGACTCATAGGTTAGACACCTATTTATTAACTATAGCCCTGCCTTTATCACAATAATTCTAACCAACACTCCAACCCCCAGAATGAGGGATCCCTCTGCAACGGGATCCTTGACTTCCTGACACATAGACCACAATCGGTGAAGATAGGCAACATAATATATTCTTCACAATAATTCTCAATATCACAAGACTGCATACTCAGTTCCTCACTATACTCCCTCTACACTCACAACTGTGTGACCAAATTCTGTTCTAATTCCATTTCCAGGTTTGGAAATGACACAGCCGTGGTGGGTTGAAACTCAAACAATGACGAGGTGGAGTTCAGGAAGGAGATACAAAGCTTAATTCCATGGGGTCAAGACAAAAACCTCTCTCAATGTCAAATGAAGGAGCTCGTCATTAACTTCAAGAAGCATTGTGGAATACATGCCTCAGTCTATCAATGGTGCTGAAGTGTAGATGGTTGAAAACTTCAAGTACCTAGGGACAAATATCACCAACAATTTGTCTCGTCCAACCACCATGATGCCACAGCTAAGAAAGCACACCATTGTATCTACTTCCTCAGAAGGCAAAAATAATTCAGCATGTCTCTAATAACGTACTCATTTCCATAGATGTGCCATAGAAAGCATTCTATCCAGATGGATCACAGATTAGTATGGCAACTGTTCAGCCCAACTTTGCAAGAGATTGCAGAGTCACGGACACAAATCAGTCTATTGTGCAAACCAGTGAAACCCCCCTCCCCCAACCCACACATATTGACTCACAAATATTGAGTCCATCTATACGTCACTTTATATTACAATACCTTGGGAAAGCAGCAAACATAATCAAGCACCATGCATGCCTTGTTATTTGCTCTTCTCCTTTGGGCAGAAGGTGGAAAAGCATGAAAGCGCATACCAGCTGATTCAACAACAGCTTCTTATAAGACTCTTGAATGGACCTCTCATATGCTAAGAATGAGTTCCTGACCTCCCAGTCTACTTGGTGCACTTATTTTAATTGTCACATTATCTGTAGCTGCAACACTATATTCTGCACTGTTTATTTTTTGGTGGAATACCCAATGTACTGGATGATATAATTTGCCTAGTAAGCACGCCAAACAAAGCTTTTCACTGAAGAAGGGTTTCGGCCCGAAACGTTGCCTATTTCCTTCGCTCCATAGATGCTGCTGCACCCGCTGAGTTTCTCCAGCACTTTTGTCTACCTTTGATTTTCCAGCATCTGCAGTTCCTTCTTAAAAGCTTTTCACTGTATCTCACAACAATAAACCAATACCAATAATTCTAGCCCCCCCACAATAATTCTAGCCCCCCCACAATAATTCTGCCCCCCGCCCCACAGCGCACAGCAGGTTTGGTACACAGCATCTACAAAATGCTCTGCACTTAGTCACCCAGGTTACCTTAACAGCACTTTCCAAACCCAAAGTGCCTTCCATCAAGGAGCATGGAAATATCTCCACCATGAGTTCCTCTCCAGGTTGCACACTACCCTACTGTGGAAATACATCACTGGTCCTTTATTGTCATTGAGTCTTAATCATGGAATTGTCTACCTCGTCAGAGGGTGGGTGTACCTTCATCAGAATGGCAGTGGTTCAGTGACACACCATCATCTTCTCAAGGGCAATTGAAGAGGGCAATTGAAGGTGGCTTTTCCTGCAGTGATTGCATCTGAGAAATGCATTTCTAAAAAGTGTGAATTTTTCAGTGTGATTAGTTTACTGATATCACTGACGCTGAATGGCAGAGAAGCCCCAGCAAACAATGGGCCAGATCTTCCCCGGATGATCACTGAGCCTTGTGCAATCTTGTACACACTGTATACAATTCATGAGGGAAAGCTAGCTCTCAACTAACCAGCGAGGACTCTCCCTGAGATGGTCTTGATAACCAGATATACCCTGTCTCAGTCCCTATACCCTGGTCATGTTGAGGTCTTAAGGCCGCATGTTCACCTCCCAGCATTGCTGCAATTCCTCTGCACAATCACGCTCTCCCACTCTCTCCCCATAGATATCAGCAATCTAACTACAGTTGATTTTTAATCAGCTCAGAAAATCAATCATATATAAACATTCAAGCAACATTGGGTTTTAACCTTGCAGTGAGTTACTTGTGCCTTGGTAAATGTCAAGAAAGCACTAGATCTTGTCAGAAAGGGGGTGCAAAACAGTTGCTGATAACAGTGATTAACGTTATCCACAACAAACACCACGCATGCAAAAAATCAAGAGGGCAAATGGAGAATCTGAGGTTAACCTAGAATAGAATACAAAATTCTACCATATCCATGTAAACAGTGACCTGATAGAGAGGGGGGGGGGGCAGGGGAAGAAAGGGACAGATATGTTGATCTACATGTGGAGATGGAGAGAACTGTGAATATGTAGAGAGGGAGAAAATTAAATGAATGTTTTACTTCGGAGTCAAGTGAGTGACTACGTGAAGACCCCGCCAGCACGCATGCGCGTCATATCGTCTATCACATTGCGCAGCGACTGGCGGGAGGTGCGTTGCTCCTCCAGCGGTAGGTTTAAAACGGACCTGCAGGTAAGTTTACTATTCTGAAGGTCGTTTGTTCCGTTCTGTGTAAAATATTTTTCAGAACGAGGAACTCATGGACAAGTCGAAGGCAAAGTCCAAACGGACTGCAACGAAACTGACTGCAGAGGTCCGCGGAAATGCGGGCAGTCAGCAGCGGCCGACTGCACCTGGGTCGCTAACCATGTGGCCAGCAGTCTCCGACCTGGCACCAGCACAGTCCGTAGCGATACCAAGGGCTGGTGGGAAAGCCAAACAAAAGTCAGATAGGCCCGTAGACTCGGACGAGTCGGGCCGTGAAGAATCACCGCCAGCGGGTAGCGACCGTGGCCGTATATCCCGCAAGGAGCGGTTGATGGAGCAGATGCTCCAACGTGACATGCTCCAGCAAGGGGAGCCTTGTCACCATGGGTCTCCTCGGACACCCATGGCAGCACTTTGGACAGGGCTGCAAAATGTTTCCCTCTCCTCGGAGGGGAGCATAAGGAGTCACTTCTGGGCTGGCTCCAAAGATGGGGGTTAGGCTGAAGATGCTTCTAGTGTGCTGGGGGTGCAGGAACATCAGAAGCTGCTCGGCGTGGTTTCTACATTTGCGATGCCTGCGCAAACAGGACAGCCGTTACAGCCGCAGCTGGCAGCCAGCATCGATTACCTCTCCTTTAACCAGCTGCAGGAACAGGTAATGAATCTTCTTCTTCTTATCGAGTCCACACACAAGATTAGAAGTTGTTCAGCCAGAGCTGAACACACTTCTCGGCATCTGCACAATGGTGTCTGTCTTGCGCTTCTTGTGCTTCTTGTGCGTGGTGGTGGAAAGATTGGTTGAAACAGGGCCGCGACGCGAACGCTCTTTCCTTGGCCCCAGGTAATGAATGACACAACTGCTAAGTATTTAGCACCAGAGAACTGTGTTTCCCTAAATGTTCCTGCGGTAACCAACTCAATCTGGGGATATATCGGTGCGAGCATCAGAGCCCAGGAAATCAAAATTCAAAAAACCCTCAAGCTGCTGGCTTCCGGGATAACGGCGTTTGCCCGATCGGTTGACGATACGGAAATGTCGGATGAACAGCAAGATGCACTGGCACTCCTCTGAAACACGCAGTTTGAGATAAATTGCTTCAGAAAGAGTGTAATCCGACCTGCCCTGAACCCCAAATTTGCGGGTTTGTGCAAGACCAGCAACACACACCCGCCGATTCTGCTATTTGGGGGTAACCTGTCGAAACAGGTCAAGGAGCTCGATGAGGAGGCAAAGGCCGTCGGGCTAATAAAGGCACCATCAACTGGCAAGACCTCACATCTCCGGCGGCAGCACCCCTACGCATCCACCAGCAGACCACGGTACCCACAAGCTGGTGAAAGCTCGAAGGCCGTACATAGATAGATAGATAGATAGATATAATTTATTGCCACACAGCCAGGCTGGTGGAAATTTGGGTTGTCTGCAGCGATACAATAATAAAGAACACACAACCACAATAAAACTGTAACACAAACATCCACCACAGCATTCATCACTGTGGTGGAAGGCACAAAATTTGGCCAGTCCTCCTCCATTTTCCCCCGTGGTCAGGACCAGAGTCCAGAGTCAGTCCAGGATCGGCTCTTCCTCACCGGAGACCGCGGCTTTAAGTTGTTGTAGGCCGTAGGCCGGCGGTCAAGATTTAAAGTCCCCGCCGCAGCCAGAAGCACCGTAGACTGCAGGGCCGGCGGTCGAAGCTCCCCTCCAGGGGTGATGGTAAGTCCATGCCGGACCCGCGGTAGAAGTCGGCCACGGGCCGGCAGTGATGGCTTCTTCTTCCCCCGGGTCCCCAACGTGAGATCCCGGGCTGTAGACGTCGCACCAGCTGGAGCTCTGCAGACCGCGGCTTCAGGCTGCGACTTCAGGCTGCCGGCTGCCCCGGGTCAGCGAAACGGAGCGCTCCCCTCCAGCGAGCCCCAGCGAGGGCTCACCCGTTCCACAACGAGAGTCCACACTGCGCCCGCCGCTGAAGCCCCGGGCGCGTCTCCGGGAAAGGCCGCGTCGATCCTTGATGTTAAGCCACGGGAGAGGCGACCTGGAAAAACTCGCCTCTCCGTGGAGGAGGCGACCGAAGCGGTTTCCCCCTCACCCTCCCACACCACCCCCCACATAAAACACACAAAGAAACATTAAATACAGACTTTAAAACATACTAGACCACTGCCCAGAACGGCCTTCGTGGAAAATGCGCCAACCCCACACCCCAGCTCCTCTACCTCCCAGGAGACAAAGACGGAAGAAATGAACACTACTCCACTTGTAACTATGGAGGTAGGTGGGTTTGGTTCCTTCCGGAACATAGGGTGTGTAAGTTCTACACAAATTGGGGGAAGGTTACACTTATTTTGGAGGGCATGGAGTTCAATAACTTCTGATCCTTTTATACTGCACAGTATCCAGGGATACAAAATGGAATTAATTCATAAATTCCTTCCTCCGGTTCAGCATGCACCTAGCCGAATGTTTGTGCTTTCACAGCAGGAGAAATTGGATGGTCATGCAGAACTTTTGAGGTTACATGCTAAAGGTGTAATTGAGAAATCCCAACACGAATCTCTAGAATTTGTGTCTAATATTTTTGCAAAAAACAAAAAATATGGTGGATGCCGCATCATCATCGATTTGACACAGCTGAATACGTTTGTAAATACATTAAAAATGGAAACCTTTGTTACTGCCAAACAATTGGTTTCCGAAGGATACTTCATGGCTTGCATCGATTTAAAAGATGCATACTATTCGGTGCCTATACAGAAGGATCACCACCGATATCTGAAATGTAACTGGATGGAACAGCGTTGGCAGTATAAAGCGTTGCCTAATTGATTAACATCAGCCCCCAGACTATTTACTAAAATATTAAAACCAGCCCTGGCGTTTCTCCGAAAACAGAAACATATTGTCATGGCATATCTGGATGATATCTTAATTGTCGGAAAGACTGGATTTAGCTAGCTCTTGTTTGAGAAACTGGGGTTCATCATCCATCCAGATAAATCTAAGTTGACACCTTCTACGACAATGGATTACTTAGGATTCACTATTGACTCTGTTCACATGTCTGTGACTTTGCCAAGGGGCAAGGCAGCAGACTTAAAGGAGGCCTGTAACAGCCTTGTTGTCGTTAGTCAACCATCTATTCGACAAGTAGCAAGGGTGATTGGTAAAATTGTGGCTGCTTTTCCAGCCGCACAGTTTGGACCTTTGCATTACCAAAATTTACAGAGGGCAAAGGTGCAAGCACTCAAACATCATGCTGGTCATTTTGACAGGCCAATGCAGCTACCAGCTAAAGCAATTTTGGAGTTACAATGGTGGATGCTAAACATTCGACATTGTTCTAATCCCATTATAATCAACAGTCCTTCAGTTGTGTTACAAACTGATGCCAGCGCTCACGGTTGGGGTGCTACTAATACCATCTCCAGTTGTGGTGGTAGATGGGATGCACATGAGTCATCTTTACTTCAAGCACTTGGTATTAATTATTTAGAGATGTTGGGTGCGTTCTACAGACTAAGGGCTTACTGCTCGAACATGCACCACCTGCATGTTCGCCTACAAATTGATAATACCACCGTGGTGACGTATATTAATCATATGGGTGGAATTAAGTCGATATCTTGTGATAATCTGGTTAACATGATTTGGCAATGGTGTATCGACAGAAATATTTGGATATCTGCTACTTACCTTCCAGGTAAACTTAATACAGTGGCAGACACCAGGTCACGAAAATTCAATGACAACACCGAATGGATGTTGGACCACAAAGTGTTTGCTGATATTGTAGCTCGATATGGAACACCAGATATCGATCTATTTGCATCTAGGCTTAATCACCAGTTGCCAACATATGTTGCATGGGAACCAGACCCTGGGGCAGCAGCGATGGACGCATTCTCGCTGCACTGGGGAGAATTGTTTTTCTATGCATTTCCCCCCTTCTGCCTCATCAGTCGGGTCATCAGTCCGGTCTTTCGGAAAATACAACAAGGTATTTTGGTAGTACCCGACTGGCCTACTCATCTATGGCTCTCTGTGGTTCTCGACATGGTCTCAGAATCATGTATGCCCATCTCCAAACACCCGAATTTGTTGGTTCATCCTGTGACAGGCGAGAGTCACCTGTGCCATGACGGGATAAATCTATTGATTTGCAGAATCTGAAAAGACCACTACTGGAATTTGGGCTGACGGACCGAACCATGAACATGATCACGGCGGCATACAGGGAGTCCACCAGAAAACAATATCTATCATATATAAGGAAATGGGAGATAGACTGTACCAGGGCCAACATCACATACAACACGGCTACTGTGACGAATGTGCTAGAATTCTTGGCCAGCCTTCACTTTGATGAAGGCCTAAGCTACAGTGCCATTAACTGTGCTAGAAGTGCCCTATCATCTTACTTGGGGCAGGGATCAGAACACCACACTGTTGGGTCTCACCCTCTAGTATCGAAACTAATGAGGGGTATTTTCAACACTAATCCCCCTAGGGCTAGGTACTCACAGATCTGGGATGTTGGTGTTGTCTTAACGTTGCTCAGGGGTTGGTCACCAGCAATGTCCCTGTCTCTGGCAAGACTAACATATAGTTATGCTGATGGCTCTAGTCTCGGCACAACGGGTCCAGTCACTGCACAAATTAAGACTGGACACGATGGCTATATCAACCAATAAAATAACTTTTTATATTTATGAATTGGTGAACCCAGGCCTGGGTCGTCTGGACTCACATTGGAGTTCCTAGCATACCCCATAGACGTTCGTCTATGTATAGTGACGCATCTACTTCATTATTTAGAAGTCACTAAAAACCTAAGAGTCAAGGAAATTGCATTGTTGCTCAGTCATAAACAGCCTCATAAAAGGGTATCCGGACAGACCATCTCAAGGTGGCTTAGACAGGTTTTGGGTGCTGCAGGGGTGGATACTGATGTTTTTAAATCTCATTCAGGGCTGCAGCAACATCGGCAGCAAGAGAGTTGGAAGTTCCCATGGACCACATCCTGGCAACTTTTCAGCAATTTTATAATAAACCAGTTGCCAAACCTGCGGTGTTTGGAGACTCAATTTTAAGTTCTGTATTATAATTTACCCCGAATGAGAGGGGTTATTATTATATTGTTAATAAATATATCAGTGTGCTTGAATAACTGATTCATGTCTGAATACGTTAACATACTTCCTCCTTTGGTCAATTATGGCAGTGTGTGAGGCATGGACTCGTTTTTCCATGGCATGAAATCATAGAGCTTTAAAATCTTCACGTAGTCACTCACGTGACTCCGAAGTAAAATAGTAAGATTAAACGAGAACTTACCAGTTTGAAGTTTGATCTTTATCATATGAGGAGTAACGTTGAGGGATTACGTGCCCTCCACGCCCAACCCTCCATCATAAAGGTCAACTGGTATTCTAGTTCTCTTATCTTACTATGTTTAGTTCGACTACTGTTATCTGTGATTTCACACAGCTGCTTTGAAGGTTGACGCACATGCGTGCTGGCGGTGTCTTCACGTAATCCCTCAACGTTACTCCTCATAAAATAAAGATCAAACTTCAAACTGGTAAGTTCTCATTTAATCTTACTATTTTGTATTCGTCTTTACCAAGGATGATGATACTGTCAAAATCTTGGTGGAGGAAACATGGAGATAACAGATGAGTGAAAATTGATGAGGAGGTCTTGGAAAGTTGTCAACGGTTAAAATAGACTAATCGTTTGGTGAAAATGGAGATACCTTCGATGTGGAAATAGCAAAGTAACATATTTGTTGAAAGAGGGGTTTTGAGTTAATTTTGTGCAATACAGAACCAGTTAGTTTAACCTTGGTGATGGAAAGTTTTTATAAACAATAATCAGTACAAACATGTGTGCATCTGGACTTGCAAACTGTACAAATGTAAACTATTATGTCTTAAAAATGATGTGTACTGGACAAAATATGTTAAAACCAGGTGCATTTTATCAAGACTTTATCAGCGATTCTACTCAAAGTAGGTCAAAGGATATCCTGTTTCATATTCAATGAACTTGAAAACTGAACATTTTTCTGAATTGTTAATGTCCAAAGTGTTTCACTGGATATGGATTGGCACCAAAGAAAGTCAGGTGACTAAAATAGAAACAGAAAACATTAGAAACTCAGCAGGTTAGGCAGCACCTGTAGAAAGAGGAAAAATTGATGTTTCAAATCTGAAACTCTTTGTCAGAATGGAGAAAAAGAGGAATAAGTTGCTCTAGTGAGCAGAGAAGGTGGGTGAGGAAAATAGCATGAATTTTTCTTTGAAAGAGCTAAATAACGTTGCTGTTGCAAAGCACTTAATCTCCTTTGTCTGCTAATTTGCTGCTAATGTTGTATGGTCTGTGTATTTTACTTCGGAGTCACGTGAGTGACTATGTGAAGAAGGCCGTCAGCACGCATGCGCGTCATTACGTCTAATGCATCGCACAGCGACTGACTGGCAGGCGCGTCGCTCCTTCCAGCGGTAAGTTTAAACCTGCAGGTAAGTTTTAAACTTATTTCCAGGTTCTGTTTTTTCTTGCAGGAATCTCTTCTTACAGAGTTTCTCCTGCTGGATAATTTCGGGGCGAAGTCCGGACGGACCACTGGGAAACCAGTTATGGACCGTGGGGAGATCCCGGTCTGGACCACGGAAGCGCGGGTAGCCGGCGGCCGTCGGGTTCGCTACCCAAGTCGTTGACAATGCGGTCAGCGGCTCCCAGACCGCTGTGGTTCCCCAGAAAGGAGGTAAGGCCAAGAGTAAGTCGGTCTCGCCACCCGAGTCGCCGACAGTGTGGTCAGCGGCTCCCAGACCGCTGTGGTTCCCCAGAAAGGGGGTAAATCCAAGGATAAGTCGGTCAGGCTCGGACGAGTCAGGCAGGAGGCTTCCCCTCCGACATACCTGGGTACGTCCTCGGACGTTTCACCCAGATGGAGCATGGATAGCGCCCTCGGGCGTTTATCCCACAAATATGATGCTCCTGATATAGGTCCGTAGGAGGGGCCATATCAGCACAGGTATCCTCAGGGGCCTGCGGCAGCACCTGTATTCAGGGCTGCCTACGAATCTCCCTCTCTGTGGAGGGGAGTGCGAGTAGTCAGTATGTAACTGACTTCAAATTCGAAAGTTCGTCCGTGGAACATACTGGAGCACATGCATATGGCTTCAAGGAAATACTCGCAAACGAAGGGGTTGCTGCTGGAAGAGTTGGTTCCAGCCGTTGGTAGAAAACCCGGAAGTGGCCAGAGTTCCCCTCACGCTACAAGTGCTGGCAGTGAACAGCGCTATCAGGGGTGACATTGGAGGGGGCATGAAATCCAGGAAATGAAACCAGCCGCCGAATCTTCTCTTCAGTTAAGACTTATCCAACAGGTAATACCTGAATGAGGAAGCAAAAGCTGTCGGACTAATCAAGGTACCGACGACGAGCAAAGCTTCATCGTTTCAGCGACGACACACCCCACGCCTTCATCAGCAGTAAGCGGTTCACTGAAGCTGGTGGCAGCTTGAAAGCTGGGCAGAGGTCTTTCAGGCCAAGGCCCAAGCGGGTCTCTGGAAAAATATGGAATCCACGCACCCTACCAGTCCTACTCTCCAATCAAGGACGGAAATAGAACCTGCATCAGGGGCCTTTGGGCTTACCATAAGACCACCGGCAACCATGGAGGTAGGTGGGTCTGGTTCTTCCAAAACATGTGGTATGTGGACCATTTACAAGTTGGTAATATTTACACTTGTTTTTGGTACAAATGACAATGAAAACATGAGCTTCAGATCCATTTATAAACTAAAATGATAACATGTGATTAGTTTATACTGCACAGTATACAGGGTTCCAAGCATGGCTTGGAATTGGGGCCAGGGTTGTCTTTCGAGACAGGCTCAGTATTATGGCCAGGATTGCCTTCCGAGACAAGCTCGATAATATGGCCAGAGTTGTCTTTCGAGGCAGGCTCAGAATTATGGCCAGAGTTGTCTTTCGAGGCAGGCCCAGTATTATGGCCAGGATTGCCTTTCAAGACAGGCTCGGATATAAGGCCAGAATTGTCTTTCGAGGCAGGCTCAGAATTATGGCCAGGATTACCTTTCGAGACAGGCTCGGGAATCTGGCCAGAGTTGTCGTTCGAGGCAGGCACGGAATTATGGCATGCGTGGCCTGTTCATTGTGAAAGATGGAGGATGTCGGTTCATCCTTGATTTAACTGGCATGTGCAATACAGACTTTTCAGAATAGGGAACTTTGTTACTAACAACTGATTTCCATAGGATCTTTATGGCATGCATCGATCTCAAAGATACATACTGTTCAGGTCCCATTCACAGGGATCACCGGAGACATTTGAAATTTATCTAGATGGGGCAATGATAACACTTAAAGCGTTGAAAAATGGGCTAACTTCAGCTCCACGGTTATTTACCAAATTACTAAACTGGTGCTTGGACTGCTCAGAGCTCAAAAACACTTGTTATTGCTTATCTGGATGATATTCTAAACGCTGTATTTTGCTATAATCAACTGTTTCAGCCGCAAACTATATTTGAGAAATTGAGGTTCCTCATCCATCCATTTAAGTTGATACCAACTAGAGTTATTGATTATTGGGACTTGCCTTTAACTATTAATTTGTCTGTGACTCTGCCCTGGGGCAAGAGATTGGAATGAATAGAAGCCTGTACCAACCTTGTTGTTATGAAGCAGCCTTCTATTCATCAAGTGTAATTGGCAATATAGTAGCTGTGTTTCAGTTGTGCAAATTGGGCCTTTGCATTATCGGAACTTACAACGTGCAAAGTAGTAACCTCTCAAGTGCCATGTACGTCATTGTTAACAGACCTATGCTATTACCAGATGAAGCTACCAAAGTCACAATGGTGGACGAACAGTAATCAGCATTGCTCCAGTAGTTTTTGGTCAGTAAATCTTCAGTTATATTACAAGCTGAGCTAGTGCTCAAAGATGGAAAATTATGAATGCCATCTCTAGTTACAGAGGCGGATGGGATTTGCATGAGTTACCAATTCTTCAGTTATTGGTATCAACTACCTATAGACGACACTAGGTGCATTCTATGGGTTAAAGGGTTATTGTGCGAATATGCATAATCTGCATGCTCAATTCCAAGTTGATACACTGTGGTGGTGGCATATGTTAGTCACATGGGTGCAATCAAGTACAGTATCCTGTCATAATTTACCTAACCTCATTTGGCGTTGGTGTATCATCACGTAAAATCCATGACAACACAGAATGGATGTTGGATCACAAAGTATTTTATGACATTATAGAAACATAGAAAATAGGTGCAGGAGTAGGCCATTCGGCCCTTCGAGCCTGCACCACCATTCAATATGATCATGGCTGATCATCCAACTCAGTATCCTGTACCTGCCTTCTCTCCATACCCCCTGATCCCTTTAGCCACATGGGCCATATCTAACTCCCTCTTAAATATAGCCAATGAACTGGCCTCAGCTGCCTTCTGTGGCAGAGAGCTCCAGAGATTCACCACTCTCTGTGTGAAAAATGTTTTTCTCATCTCGGTCCTAAAGGATTTCCCCTTTATCCTTAAACTGTGGCCCCTTGTCCTGGACTTCCCCAACATCGGGAATAAACTTCCTGCATCTAGCCTGTTCAACCACTTAAGAATTTTGTAAGTTTCTATAAGATCCCCCCTCAATCTTCTAAATTCTAGTGAGTACAAGCCGAGTCTATCCAGTCTTTCTTCATATGAAAGTCCTGACATCCCAGGAATCAGTCTGGTGAACCTTCTCTGTGCTCCCTCTATGGCAAGAATGCCTTTCCTCAGATTTGGAGACCAAAACTGTACACAATACTCCAGGTGTGGTCTCACCTCTCTGCTCCTATACTCAAATCCTTTTGCTATAAATGCTAACATACCATTCGCTTTCTTCACTGCCTGCTGCACCTGCATGCCTACTTTCAATGACTGGTGTACCATGACACCCAGGTCTCGTTGCATCTCCCCTTTTCCTAATCGGCCACCATTTAGATAAGAGTCTACTTTTCTGTTGTTGCCACCAAAGTGGATAACCTCACATAGCATTTAAACAAAACGCTACCATCGTTGGCTCGATGGAACACCGAATATCGATATGTTTGCTTCCAGGCTCATTCACCGTTTGCAAAAATATGTGGCATCACAGTGGCGAGAGATACATTCTCGCTACACGGGGGAGGAATGTTCTTTCATGTCTTTTCTCCATTTTGCCTCATCAGTCGGGTCGCAATAAATTCAGCAAGATCCCGCTTCATGTTTTTTCGTACTGTCTGACTGGCCTATGCAGCTTATGTTGGGAATAATAATAGAACCTTATATGGTTATTCTAAACATAAAACTTTGCTGGTTCAGCCTGTGACTCGGGAAACCAGCCTCTGCATGATAAAATCAATTCATTGACTTGCAGACTCTGAGAAGACTGCTCCTGCAGCTCGGGTTGTCAGACCGATCTATGTATGTGCTCACTGCAGAGTGCAGGGATAGCACCAAAAAAGCAGTACATTTCCTCTTCAGGAGATGGGAAGCATTTTGTTTAAATGCTATGTTACATATAATATGGCACGGATAACTGACGTCTTGGAGTTCATTTTCAAATGGGTCCTTGACAATAAATTAAGTTATAGTGCCATTAACTGTGCCAATCGTGCCTTCTCATCATATTTGCTGCAGCGAGCGGGACCCACTCTGTCGGGTCTCACCCTCTGATATCCAGTTTATAAAGGATATCTTTAACACAAGTTTTCCCAGGCCCAAGTACACGGAAGTATGGGATATTGACATTGTGTTAACACTACTTCACCAGAGGGCTCCAGCTACATCCTTATCTTTGGCCCAGCTCTCATAAGGTAGTTATCCTCATGAGGCTGGTCTCAGCGCAACGGGTCCAGTCACTACATAAATTGTGACTGAACAGGATGGTTACACCTGCAAATAATATAATATTTTATGTTTATGATTTAGTTAAGCATAGCAGCCCAAGGGTGTCAGGTCTCAAACTAGCTTCATGGCATACCTCATGGACCTTCGGTTATGTGTGGTCACATATTTACAACAATACGTCAAGGTCACCTAGAGCCTTAGAGGCTCTGATACTGGCAATGTTTGTTAGTTACAAAAAACCTCATAAGAAGGTATCAGTTCAGACCATCTCCAGGTGGTTAAAATGGGGTTTTGGCTTATGCAGGAGTAGATACTAAAATGTTCTAATCTCACTCCACCATGGGCTGCTACAACATCAGCAGCAAGGGTTATGTACGTTCTGCTGGACCACATCCTAGCGACTGCAGGATGGTCTAACGAATGAGCTTTCCAAACATTTTATAATAACCCATTGCCAGACCGGGGGTATTTGCCAACTCTATTTTAGGTTCTATTTTATAGTTTCCTCCCGGATGAGAGCGGTTACTATTATTATTATTTGTTCATTAAAAAGCATCAGCAAGTTTTAAATCTATGTCATGTCTGTATGAATTATGAATGTTTCCCTTATCTGTGGTCAACTGATGCAGTTGTGCTTGTGTGGATTTGTTTCCATGGCATGAAATCACAGAGCTTTAAAATCTTCACGTAGTCACTCACGTTACGATGGGCGATTATGTGCCCTCCGCTCCCAACCCTCGTGTCATAAAGATCACTCAGCAGTTCTAGTTCTCTCAAATCTTACTATATTCAGTTCAACAACTGTTATCTGTGATTTCACACCGCTGCTTTGAAAGTTGACGCGCATGCGGGCTGATGGCCTTCTTCACGTAATCGCTCATCGTATCAGTGGCCCAGCCCTCCCTGTATTGATCGCCGCGTCTCCCTGAGGAGAGGTGTGGAGCCGTGGCTGGGAGGGAGGGATAGAGAAGAGAAGGGAGGGAGAGAGAGAGAGGAGAGAGAGAGAAGGGAGGGAGAGAGAGAGAGAGAGAGAGAGAGAGAAGGAAGGGGAGAGAGAGAGGAGGGATGGAGAGGAGAGAGAGAGAATGGAGAGAGAGAGAAAGGAGAGCGAGAGAGAAAGGAGAGAGAGAGAGGAGAGAGAGAGAAAATGAGAGAGAATGGGGTCATGTTCACCTACTGGGTCATGCCTGCTTTGTCAAAATATACATATAAGGGAAAAATAGGGAGCGAAATGCCACGCATAAATAGCCAATCCTGATATAAGCAGAACTTGAGAAGGTGGGCAAAGGAATGGCAAATGTAATTTAACTCTGACAAGTGTGAGTTGTTGCACTTTGTTATGTCAAACCAAGGCAGGATTTACACAGTAAATGGCATAGCCCTGGAGAGTGTTGCAGAACAGAGAGACCTGGGAGTACAATTCATGGTTCCTTAAAAGTGGGGAGGCAAATGAACAGTGTGATGAAGAAGATCTTTGGCACGCTTACATTCATTGGAAAGGATGTTGAACACAAAGGCTTGGACATCATGATACAGCTGTACAAGTCATTGATGAGACTGCACTTGGAGTACTACAGGCATGTGTAGTTCTAATCACACAGCTAGAGGAAGGATGTCATTAATTTGGAAAGGGTGCAGAAGAGATTCACCAGAGCGTTACCTGGGCTTGTGTTATAGGGAGATGCTGGATAGGCTGGGACTTTTTGGAGCATAGGAAGATGCGAGGTGACCTAATTGAGGTGTACAAGATCATGAGGTGATTGGGTAAAGTGAATGCTCAGTTTTTTTCCCCAGGGTAGAAGATTCTATAGCGAGAGAGCATAAGCTTAATGTGAGAGCGGAGAGATTTAAGAGGGGTCTCAGGGACAACCTTTTCACTCACATGGTCATCTGTATCTGGAACGAGCTGCCAGAGGATGTTATAGAAGCAGATACAATTATGACATTTGGATAGATATGTGGATTAATGAGCTCTTGGCCGAATGCTGGCAAATTGGACTGGTGCAGCAAGCCAACTGATTCAGCATGAGCATGGTGGACCTAAGGGCCTATTTCTGTGCTGTATTGATCTATGACTCAAATACATTTCCATACCTGAATGTTATTTTAAATTGGAAAACATCAAGACATTATATGAGTCATATAGGTCCTCAGCAATTGACAAAGGAAGAGCTGGCACAGAATGTTAATGACACGTAGTATGCCAGAACCATGCTGGGGTTGTTATATTTTTCATATTCTTCCACACAATGCTACAAAAGCCTGCTTGAGCATTATCAGTATCACAGTATAATTTGGGCGCCTATCATTGGGGTGGCATGATGGTGCAATGGTAGAGTTACTGCCTTACTGCGTCAGAGACCCAGGTTGATCCTGACTACGGGTGGTGTCTGTATTGAGTTTGTACCTTCTCCCACTGACCGCATGGGTTTTCTCCGAGATCTTCGGTTTCTTCCCACTCTTCAAAGATGTACAGGTTTGTAGGTTAATTGGCTTGGCATAAATGTAAATTGTCCCTAGTGTGTATAGGATAGTGTTAATGTGTGGGGATCGCTGATCGGTGCAGACTCGATGGGCCGAAGGGCCTGTTTCCACACTGGGTCTCTAAACTAAACAAATCTTCTCATTTTCCAACCCTTTCCTTAAGCAACCAGGCAACATTTCACAACCTAAACAACTACTATTCATTCACGGTAAATTGCTGTTGCTTTCTGCCATCATGTAAGCTATGCTAATGTGCCTCACACGTCTTAATATCCTGTGAACAATCACGCAGTAACCCGATTGCATGCTTCCTGGAGACAATAGTCGCAGATACATTTCCAATCCTCAGAAACCCGTGTTTAATAGAGCTTTGGAGATAATCTAACACTCCTATCGGCAACAGGTGCAAGACAATTTTATAAATAGCATAGCACAAACTTTTATTCATCCATGGACATCAATGGGGAAGGTATCCATCTACTGAGAGGGTTCACAATCCTGTAATCTTGCACACAGAAGCCATTCAAAAAAAGCATTTGTTCTTCCGTTTCTCTCTCTACTTAACTTACATTTATACCAGGCCACAAGTTGACAGTGTAATGCATACTCGTATCTGATCAGGGGAGGTATTCTGTGGCTTTAGGGTCACTGCTGTATTTTATAACTTTGATTAATTCAATTTGGCTGCATTGGGCACGATACATAAATTTGCTGATGACAGTGGAAGTAAGGATGAGAAGAAGGCAATAGACCTCAGGACAATTCAGGCAGGCTGATGTTTTGCTTGGGCCTATGGCAGGTGAATTTTAATGCAGAAAAATGAAATTACATTTTAATTGTGACATTGAAGAGATAATAACGGGAGAATTTACAGCCTCTTCGTCACTGAGAATAGGACTACCCAGTCTGCTTTTTATGCCATTTTGTTCCTGTCTTCCACTTCACTAGACCAAACTTAAGATTCCCCCAACTGTGTGTGTGTCTGTGTGAATATATATATATATATATATACACACACATATATAATATAATATATGCTCACACAAACACACACAGTTGGGGGAATCTTAAGTGTATGTATATACACACACTGAACTTGTTTTTTCTTGTTTATTATATTGTTTACAGTGTACACTGTTTACATATTTTGTTGTGCTACTGCAAGTAAGAATTTCATTGTTCTATAGAAACATAGAAACATAGAAATTAGGTGCAGGAGTAGGCCATTCGGCCCTTCGAGCCTGCACCGCCATTCAATATGATCATGGCTGATCATCCAACTCAGTATCCCGTACCTGCCTTCTCGCCATACCCTCTGATCCCCTTAGCCACAAGGGCCACATCTAACTCCCTCTTAAATATAGCCAATGAACTGGCCTCGACTACCCTCTGTGGCAGAGAGTTCCAGAGATTCACCACTCTCTGTGTGAAAAAAGTTCTTCTCATCTCGGTTTTAAAGGATTTCCCCCTTATCCTTAAGCTGTGACCCCTTGTCCTGGACTTCCCCAACATCGGGAGCAATCTTCCTGCATCTAGCCTGTCCAACCCCTTAAGAATTTTGTAAGTTTCTATAAGATCCCCTCTCAATCTTCTAAATTCTAGAGAGTATAAACCAAGTCTATCCAGTCTTTCTTCATAAGACAGTCCTGACATCCCAGGAATCAGTCTGGTGAACCTTCTCTGCACTCCCTCTATGGCAATAATGTCCTTCCTCAGATTTGGAGACCAAAACTGTACGCAATACTCCAGGTGTGGTCTCACCAAGACCCTGTACAACTGCAGTAGAACCTCCCTGCTCCTATACTCAAATCCTTTTGCTATGAAAGCTAACATACCATTCGCTTTCTTCACTGCCTGCTGCACCTGCATGCCCACTTTCAATGACTGGTGTACCATGACACCCAGGTCTCGCTGCATCTCCCCTTTTCCTAGTCGGCCACCATTTAGATAATAGTCTGCTTTCCTGTTTTTGCCACCAAAATGGATAACCTCACATTTATCCACATTATACTGCATCTGCCAAACATTTGCCCACTCACCCAGCCTATCCAAGTCACCTTGCAGTCTCCTAGCATCCTCCTCACAGCTAACACTGCCCCCCAGCTTAGTGTCATCCGCAAACTTGCAGATATTGCCTTCAATTCCCTCATCCAGATCATTAATATATATTGTAAATAGCTGGGGTCCCAGCACTGAGCCTTGCGGTACCCCACTAGTCACTGCCTGCCATTGTGAAAAGGACCCGTTTACTCCTACTCTTTGCTTCCTGTTTGCCAGCCAGTTCTCTATCCACATCAATACTGAACCCCCAATGCCGTGTGCTTTAAGTTTGTAAACTAATCTCTTATGTGGGACCTTGTCGAAAGCCTTCTGGAAGTCCAGATACACCACATCCACTGGTTCTCCCCTATCCACGCTACTAGTTACATCCTCGAAAAATTCTATAAGATTCGTCAGACATGATTTACCTTTTGTAAATCCATGCTGACTTTGTCCAATGATTTCACCACTTTCCAAATGTGCTGCTATCCCATCTTTAATAACTGACTCTAGCAGTTTCCCCACTACCGATGTTAGACTAACTGGTCTGTAATTCCCCGTTTTCTCTCTCCCTCCCTTCTTAAAAAGTGGGGTTACGTTTGCTACCCGCCAATCCTCAGGAACTACTCCAGAATCTAAAGAGTTTTGAAAGATTATTACTAATGCATCCACTATTTCTGGAGCTACTTCCTTAAGTACTCTGGGATGCAGCCTATCTGGCCCTGGGGATTTATCGGCCTTTAATCCATTTAATTTACCCAACACCACTTCCCGGCTAACCTGGATTTCACTCAATTCCTCCAACTCCTTTGACCCGCGGTCCCCTGCTATTTCCGGCAGATTATTTATGTCTTCCTTAGTGAAGACGGAACCAAAGTAGTTATTCAATTGGTCCGCCATATCCTTGTTCCCCATGATCAACTCACCCGTTTCTGACTGCAAGGGACCTACATTTGTTTTAACTAATCTCTTTCTTTTCACATATCTGGGACATATGACAATAAAACACTTGACTTGATTTATTTTTTCAAATTCATCCTCATTTGCCATTGTATTTTTTATTGTTTTCCGTCTGCTGAACCATATCTTCGTATTTGATACCCTTTGTCTCCACCATAATCATTATAATTTCTCATCCTGTCATCTCCCTTTGTTACCGCCTTCATCTCTGCTCCCTTAAGTTCAAAGAATATGGTCTTGACCAGAAATTGCATTCAGCTAGTTTAGTCATTGGAACTGGCTTGAACACACAACACAATAATGGTGAAGGTACACAAAAATGCTGGAGAAACTCAGCGGGTGCAGCAGCATCTATGGAGCGAAGGAAATAGGCTACGTTTCGGGCCGAAGCCCTTAGTTCTTCCGACCCAAACGCCTTCGATTTTCCAGCATCTGCAGTTCCTTCTTAAACACAATAATGGTGAACGCTGTCACCAAGCAAAACTATTTACTCTTCCAGAATCATTATATAAATAAATATAAATAAATAAATAAATTATGGAATGCAAAAATAATTTTGATTGTGAAAACCATCTTTAACATTTCCCCTTCCTCCTCCACACTCATTATCTGTCAATGATATAAACTCAATTATTTGTCTGTCAGATTGAGAGTATTCACTCACCTGTGCCTGATTTCCCAAACAAGAGCAAACATCTATAATAGACACAAAATGCTGGAGTAACTCAGTGGGTCAAGCAGCATCTCTAGAGAATAGATCACGTTTCAGGCTGGTCCCCTTCTTCAGATTGAAAGATATAGAAGGCCAGAACAAAACGGCGTCAGCAACAGAATCACTTTCAACAACTTTTCTCCCTGTATTGGCACCATTTCCTCTGGTGTCTCCCAAGGATCCATCCAATGCTTTTCCTTTTCAGCTCCACTTAATTTATCTCAGCAACACCACCCAAATACAGCATTAGTTTTTTTTTAATGTGGAGATACAAGATACTGCAAATAATGAAAACAGGAACAATCAACAGTCTTGCGGGATGAACTCAATGGGTCAACTGTCGGGGATTAGGAATTGTTGACATATCGATTTGAAATGCTGCCTCAGGAAGAAGAGTGAAGAGGGAAAATAGCCAGTATATTGAGGCCTCTTTTTCTGCATGTATACTGTACATTTTCATAACCACTTCACCACCACCTCTCTTGACCCTTGCCTCGGTTATCAGATAGCTGGTCTGACATATAATGAACAGAAAGCCCCCTTCATAAGAAACTTATGAAGCTTGATCATTGCTGTTGGATATTTCCTTGGCACTGATCTTTGTGCTGTCTGAAACTCTTTTCAGGCTTGATATCAAATTTGACAGATGAATTTCAGATCAATCTGTTATTTATCTCCAAACCTCTTTACCGCTGAAGGGAAAACAATGAGGATGCATAATATAGACAAATGTTGATATGTATTTTAAAGTAATCCCTATCTGTTGAAAATTGACTTGGAACCTGGGATTCTCTGCAACTAAGTACTGTGCTCCCATCAAGTCCACATTCCACATTCCACATTCCACATGCCAACAAATAGATGAAATGCAGCATGTGAATGTACAGCAAACTCTTACATTCACAGCTCAAGAGGGTTCAGCTGTATTTAAGACCATGAAAAGATCAAGGCTGACCCTGAACATCAATTACAATAAAGATATTAGCCACCCACAAGAAAGAACACTTATCACAAAAACAAGTTGATCGTGGAAGTTATAACTTTTTTCCGACAATGAGAATTATTGAGGAATAAAATGTTCTGTGACATTGATGTCCACTTAAAATTTGGTTGCAGGTTTAATCATTAAGTTTCTGAATTCTGCATCTCCCTAAAGTTATTGTTCTGTCCTTGCATCCCCATATCTGTTGCTGAGGGCCTCATCACATTTCCATGAGAACCAACCTTGATTATTCCAACACACACACTACAGGAAGGATGTGGAAGCTGTGGAAGTGTCTCGAGCTACTCTCTCCCCTTCAGGCTGCTCAGTTGCTCATTATTTGCAAGACTAGCTTTAAATGTCAAATGTCGGTGTCTGAACTGGTGGATATGAGTGTGAGGAAGATCTGATGGGAAGTCTTTTTCATTGAACTATGCCGCGTTGGTTCCAAACCAGTTGCAAAGAGGAGGGTGTAGAGACAGAAGGAGGTCCGCTTCAATCATCTCCCCACAATGACATTTTCAACAAGGGATATCTGTGAGTACGTAGTCATATTCAATTTTCAATAGCCATAGAGACTGAGTAGGAAGTCCCTCAGTCTGAAGAAGCTTCTCGACCTGAAACATCACCCATTCCTTCTCTCCAGAGATGTTGCCTATCCACTAAGTTACTCCAGCTTTTTGTGTTTATCTTTAGCTATAGACACTGAGACAGGGACTCCAACAATGGTGAGCATACTCTCCTCCAGAGGAGAATGAGGCAAGAGCCAGAGAAGCACTCTGCAAGTTTGCTGCTGAAACTGATCAAACACCATCTACTACTTGCAAGACTGAAGGAAGTGTGAGAGTGAATGTGGTGGCATGTTTGGGGGATTTGCCTGACTTGATTGAGTGGTTGTCAACACACACCTTGTGAGCTGGGGCTTTGAGCTGTGGTTAAGTGTATTAAGATTTGTTTGACCAATGGAAAGTTAGGTCTAAACTCTGATTGAGATTGTTGATGCTGTCATGTTCCATTCCTTCTACTGTGGCTATCTAGAGGGCTTTGAATAAGATGCAAGATATGTAGCATTTACTGCATTCTTTCCGCCACAACATTGTGAGCTTCATAAGACATCACAAACTCCAGCCACACAGCAATGCTCATTTCAATGGCGTAGCCTTATTTCAAGTAAATTGAACTGATGCCAGCAACTCATTAAAGAGGTTCTTGAACTGCCAAATAGGGAGATTGCAACCTTCACGTGGTCCACCCTGTTTCGACGAATGCAATCAACCTGGTGTGCACAAACAGAAGATCAAACAGAACAAGTTGTCTTACAACTTTAGGCTGTGCATGCCATACGCAAGAAGAAGAACAGCCAATTTCCCACAACTATCAGGTTTTTAAACCAACCTGCATTACCCTAATCCTACCTTGGCAATGAAGCACTGTGGACTATCTCTCATACTACCATGTTCTTTTTCCATTTATGCTTTGCAGAAATGCTGTTTTTTGCACAGTATTTTTTCTTTTCACTGTCTTGCAGGATGCATATGTAATCTATGTATAATTTACCTTTTTGTGTGTTGTCTAGTCTACGAGACTGTCAATGCTGCTGCAGGAGAGATTTTCTATGTACCTGCAGCTCACCATATTTGTGCATATGACAATAAATTTGAATTGACTTGGGAGGAGAATAAAATGAGGATTCCAGGAGATATAGTAGATAATATTGGTGTTCAAAGGGACCCGATGCCCTTGTACGCATATCATTGGCAGCTAATGCACAAAATAGCAAACATGTATGAACACAAACGGTAAATTTGCCTTTATTAGAAGTGGATGTAATAATGACTATAAAGCTTTTGCACCTGGAGTAAGGTGTATAGTTTTGGTGTCCTTGCTTAAGAGTAAGAATATACGAGGATTTAAGGTAGAGGTTGTTGGATTGGACTACCCAAGAAGGTAGCGGTGGCAGAGATTCTCACAACATTTAAGAATTATCTAGATGAGCTGAGGCCAAGGCACAGTAGGCTAAGGACAAAATGCAGGTCAATAGGACTGATATGAATGGGTGCTTGATGATCACTACGGACAGGATGGGCCGAAGGGCCTATTCTATAATTTAGAAGAATGAGTGGTAACCTCATTGAAACTTTTAAAAATGTTATAGTGCTCGTAGGGCTGGTTTCAGGAGAATGTTTCTCTTTATTGAGGGACCTGGAATCCCATATGAAGGGTAGGTCGTTTATAACTGAAACAAGAAGTTTCTTCATTCACAAAAATCTTTGAAATTCCCTACGAAGCTGGAGGAGGAACTGTCGTTAATTCAAAACAGAGACTAATTGATTGATTTATTATCAGTTGAATCAAGGGCTGATGGATGGTGTAAGGGAGCTGAGGTAAATCAGCTATCATCTTGATGAATGGCAGGGCAGTTGGGAAGGGCAAAATTATTTCATTCTTATTTCCTCTTTAAAAACACCAGATCCAAGACAAGATAGCACCAGTGTAAATTTTTATCAATGGAATCAGAGCTGACATCATCAGTTCCATCAATGTGGCCTCCATGCTGTTCAGAGATCATTCCATTAGCTACATCACCTTGATGCCATATTTGTTGAAGCCAGGCTCCTTCAAACTCCTCATTGTTCAACTACAGCTCACTCATAAACCAATCAGTGCAGTATGATAGGCCTGGGATTGAGTGACCAGCCCTTTGATGAAAGCTATAGACCTAAGATCCTAACAAGTCCTTTGAGGGTAGGCTTAAAACACATACTCTCACCCTTGTTGAAATGCTTCATGGGCAAAGTAATCCTCCTCTCTCCCCTTGAAGGCGATGCCATACACATGAATAATATTGGTGGCAACAGGTACAGGTTTTCGCAGGTGCATCAGCTCTACCAAGGACATTAGATCTAGACCTGCCCAGCGAATTTCATTTGTACCAAACTGTTTTAGATTAGATTAGATTCAACTTTATTGTCATTGCACATTTACAGTACAACGGAATGGTTTAACCTTGCAGTCATAACATAGAATAAAATAACAAAACACACACTCAACAGTTTTTTAACATCCACCACAGTGAGTCCACCAGGCACCTCCTCACTGTGATGGAAGGCAAAAGTCCCAAAGTCCTTGTCTCTTCCCTCCTTGCCCTTTCTGGTATCATGAGTAAGTTGAGTCTCCAATATCAGATTCTCATTGACCCAATGAAGATGTACACAGCAGGACATCAAAGGCAGAAGGGTGGCATAAGTAATTGTGAGGGAAGTAGAAGTAGCAGGAAGTGAAGTATGTAACAGTGATTGAAGGACAAGAATAAGAATATATTTTACCAGCAGTTGGGCTAAAACATGATAGTTGCTTTCCTAAAAAACCTGATGTTACAGAAAACCACATTATAAAGACAATTGTATCAATGGGGAAAAGAGGATTGCGGCGGGGGTAGAATTTGCAACGTAATAACATAGTTATTAATGCTGCAGTATTTGAAGATAAAAGTCTTTTCAAGGGCAATAAATGTATTTTGTTACTGCAAGCTAAAATTACTAAAGACTGTATTCATCACCTAATCATTGCACAAATGTCAACAGAGATGAGCACTTGTCAATTACTGTGATCTCACTAGGTGGAAGTAGGTGTTCTAGAGACAATGGTGTCTGATTAGTGCTGGAGGTTATATGAAAATAGCTTTATCTATTGAGCTCATAGCACCAGCCTCTGATTGCTATCTGCATAACACCCACTCAAATACAAGTCCCTTTCAGGCATAAGTTATAAAACAGGCCTGGGATGCAGTGCCCAGCAAAGCAGCATTGTTACTTTATTTATTTAGATGAAACAAAAATGTTATAAGTTGTATTGATTTTTAAAAGGAAAGTAAAGTAGAGATAAATGCCACTGCTGCTGATGATCTCTGAGACTTAAACTCGATCATAATCTTTACTTAATCTTATTTGCATGGACTGAAAGCAGCATTTGTAATCAAGTTCCCAGTAGTTGTGGTCCACATCAGGAAACGGTTCGCAATATAACTCAAAATAGATAATCTCCCACACGGTATCAAGACGGATGATTTTCAAAGTTCAAAATTCTCCTTGTCAACATAGAATGCTATTGGGAGCAGTGCTATCTTCTTTCACCTCAAAGAACTCAGCTCACAAAAATAAGTGTGTTCTGTGGCCTGGATTTTCCCAGCATATTCACGCCTGGCACCTTCTTCAGTGGATCTTTCATGTGTCGGCAAAAATGATGTCAATGACTTGGCTTTTCATCCAATTCAGTTGAAAAACTTTGACAGACAGCAAACCAAGTAAAAAGCTAAGTTTTATTTTAAACATTTTACATTGAGCAACATAGACGTGGGACATACATATGGATTAACATGGAGGCTGAAATATCGTGTGTAAAACTTAAAATATATAAAATAACTTTAAAATTCATGGAATTTTTAATAATAATTATTCAGGCAATTAGACTCCATATACAAAATTATTTTTGGGGGGCTAGCAGCAATTATGTCTCAGAATATACTTAAAATCTTAGCTATACCTCATTCAGCAAGGCATAATATTTTCAATGTTTTTAACAGGGAGAATAGTGCAGTAATAGTTGTTTTATGCCGAGTCCCTGAATGTGTTAATTGCCTCTGTGAAGATTTTAACAATACGCCCAGTGCAGATGTAGAGAATTGCCTCTGGATTTGTATGATTAGCTGCACACATGGTTACCAGAAGTTACCGTCAATTTCAAGGAATAATAATGCTGATAGCTTGGCCTTCATTACAGCTACAATGCTGATGAAAGAATTCCCAGGCTGATTAAAGAATTCCAAAATATTTTTTAAAATTCCTGCATTTTAAGAATTGTGAACAGAATAAGACAGTAGAGTATTTATGCCTTTTACCACTTTTATTTCACCATGAAGAAACATACATTCAAAATTTATTACATTGCAACAGAAAATCTGATTAAAATGTTGTACCCTACAGTGAGCAATGTGTGGTTTTCTGTAAATTATAAATGCTTTATGCTTTGAAAGCTTTCAATGAGGGCTTGCTATTATTTTATGTTTAATTTAAGGCTTTGCTCTGAATCTGAAGTCTATGCAGAGTGCTTATAAAGAATCAATGGCATCAAAGTTAAAATGAGAGGTCGCAGGTAATAAACAGAAAAAAACTTTCTAGAACAGACACAATCACTAGCATTAGAAAACTGAGCAAACTAAGTCAGTTTTAAAAGGAACTCTGATGTTTCCACCATGGGAAGTCAAATACTATAATCAATGGAGGTCTCCCTACCTGGCTTTTTGGTTCTAATATAAAAGAATATGCTTATCTAACAAAACCAAATCATTCAAATATATATTTATATATATTCCTTTAAAAAAATCTGTTAGGTGACATCAAATTATGCTGACAAAGCACAAGATGCAGCAAAACAACTTGTTCTAAACTGTTGAAGGTTATTCATGTTTTCACAGGCATTACCATTGTATATCAAGATTTCCAGTTACAAGCTTCAAGTTCCGTACTATGAGAATAGATATGGGTTTACACTGTTATTGGCACATCTACTGTAAGGTATGACATAATCCCTTGATACAATTAACATTGTCACCAGTTTTCTGGGGTGAAAGTTGCTTGTTTATAAATGATCTCAGGTACAATTAAAACGAATTACTGCCACATCATTTATCCTACTACCTTGCTCAGCTATAGTTTTATTAAACTGTCAAAGGCAGAATTGCATGTTTCATTTAAAATATTAATATCCCAATGTACCCTTTTGCTGCATGAACGTGCTGCTAAGAGATAACTTAAGTGGTGTGAATGCCTTACTCTATGAGTGTGAAAATGTGTGTTTTTTTAATTCTTTTTGTGATAAAAGATTTTTTTTTCTAGTCATGCAATATTCATTTGCCATTTGGATATGATGGAATGAAAAGATTTTGCAAATGTTCTCATTTAGTGAGAGGGTCATCATACAACGTGCTCCAGTACGCTTGATGTGAAAGATCATTAATGGATGGATTCATGACAAATGAAGTCAAGTGTATGACTCCATTAAGACTCCAAAATCATTCCTAATGATGTGTATGCATGACTTCTTTTGTGAAGATGTGGTTACTCCTGCGAAAGGAAAAATAAAACAACAATAATTACTCCAGTTAGTATTTCATTTACAAATATCAAAATACAGAGTATGCAATATTTGTTTGAAATGTCCATAAATTGCATATTTCTCGTTCTTAAAATATTCTGCAGACCCCATCTTGTGTTTACAGTTTCATATAACAGAACACGATGCAAAGACAAGACTAGTCTGAGCTTGCGGCTGACGCATCTCATTTTAGAGAGAAACAAAAAAATGCAAACTTCAGGAAAAGTCCACAGCAGCAAACTGCAGCGTTCAATTGTTAGGCAGCCACATAATTCAAACAAAAAGCTTAGTTTGGACTAAAATAAAAAAATAAGGCAAAAGGTTGCAATTTACATTTTAAATAAGACACAGTTACATATTTGTGCAATGATAATATTGTATATTATTGGATCAGAAGAATACAATCCAACATGTGACGTGACAGTGTGATGAGCTTTTAGGCGAACAGTACATTGAAACTTGACGTGGTTTTAAAGAGTTTTAAAAAATGTCAGTTTCACACAAACTTTCCGGATTTTTCTTTCAGGAAATGCTATAGTTATTGGCTAATAATATGCCACAACAGTGCACTTAGTTGTGAATGTTCATGCATTGTTGGCCATTATGCATCCAATCCTCCAAATTACCTGAAGAATTTAACAGAATTTAACTGTAAAGGTCAGTGATGATTTCAGAAGCTCCACAATCAAAGGCCAAGGTACTAATCCCACAATGTTAACTGATAAAACGTGGGTTTTCTAGATAGGATTGCACAGCAGATTAATTATTTGAGCTCTCAAATAATTAATGTGCAAGTGATTTGGCTGATCAAGATCAAGTGAACTGCAAGAACCCTTTTAGAAAAAAAGACCATGATCAACTCATTCTAAACCTCCCATTTCATTCGGATGACAAATCAGTAATTCAAAGCAAATGTGATTTTTAATCAAAATTCCTGATGCCAAAATGTCAACATTCTATTTTTGTTTTTTCTGGGTTTTTAGTATAAAACTCCCCAGTACAAAACTTGAATTGTGTTAATTCAAGTAAAAATAACCACCATTAAATTAATGGTAGACAAAAATGCTGGAGAAACTCAGCGTGTGAGGCAGCATCTATGGAGCGAAGGAATAGGCGGCGTTGCAGGTCGAGACCCTTCTTCAGACTACCATTAAATTAATACAACTTTCAACAAGCCAGTATTTTTTTCAAGCTTGTTAATATTTTCTAATTTAACTAAACCCTATACCTTGATTTATTTTTAACTTAAAAAATGTTCGATTTTAATTACTGATATTAGAGCATTTTGCCCAAGGATAAGTACAGTCATGGAACAGAAGATTAATATGGTTTATTTCCAGTCAATAAAATGAAATGGTTATGGCATAAATATGAGATGTTTTAATGCATGCAAAAGCACAGTAGGAAGAGACACACACTAGTGAAATCACAGGGGTGCGAATAACTATTTCTTCAAATAACCAAAAGCAGCCACGCAAATCACTCTTTAACCCATGGATCCTAGTATAAAGCGAAACCTTTTTTTTCTTTCATCCAGATTAATCATACATGGTATCACATCCCAAACACCTTGAAGATACATCCTGTCAAAACAAATCTTGATCTCCATCAGTAATTCTATGAAAAAGAGAGGACATCGACAGATTGGGAGCCAATTTAGCACCAGTTCAGATTTGGTCTATATGTGGAACACACATTTGTTTATTTTCCAATATATTTTCAAAATCTTAAACCAGATCAGTTAAATAAGTAAGCATTATATCTCATTAACCAAATGTGGTAGTAGACCAATCCAAAGCACTTGCACATGGGTTATAGAGTTAAAAGCTGCAAATTAAAATCAGAGCTACGCAGAGCAATACTGCACAGCAGGCAGATGCTGTATGTTCTTACCTGCGATCAATCATCCCCGTCCTCTGGTGTGATCTCCGTCTCTTTGTGTACCACTACTTTGGTCACAGACATATCAGGGTGTTGCTCTTTGGCTTCTTTAATTGCCTGAGCCAGGGCCTAACCCAAAGAAAGCCCCCGAGGTGTAAAAACAGTAGGTGGGACATGCATGATCAGAAGCAGGATGGAGAATTATGACTTTTTTTCCTCAATTATTTCACTGATGGAAATGATTTAAAGAAAACCGTAAGATTTTTACAGGAAGGAGCAGTATGTCATATATTTGTATGCTAAATTCATATACTTTAAATTTGATCTCATCCGTCTTAAGGGCGTGTATATTCTTTCAGTGGGCAGTGGATTTTTCAATTGGTTTCACCATCTTCTGTGCCGGCTGTGGTTCACCAAGAGAGTCTTATGGCCAATGTGACAGAACCTTGTTCTTCAAGTAATATTACTTTAGTGAAGATGCTCTTGTCCTCAACCCACCGAACTAAAGTTCAAATACGTGAAATGATTGAAAATTGAATCTTTATCCTATTAAATGACTTACAGCTCCTTCAACTTGAAATGCAGTTTGCCATATTTTATAACATAAAATTTTAATCTTCCTTTGGCGAGCAGTGTTTCCAAACACCAGATTTGTGCTTTAAATATATTGTGCTTTAAAGCTATTTTACATCAAAAGAGTTTGAATACGTTCATAGGTAACATACCTGATCATGGTCAATGTCAGCATCTCCAGTAATAACAATTCGCTTCTCAATGCGCGTTTCAGAAACACCTCCTTTCACAGTCTTTAAACAGGAATACGAATATAGTTAGTTGCTTCAAGTTTAGATAAACTCTCAATCACAATGGTTGAGCAAGTAAACTACCCAGTAGTTTTTAGGCAAAGTCATAGGATCCATGGCTGTATTATTCTATGATTCGAGTGTTTAAAAGAACACACAATACTGCATATAGGCTTATAATCTAAATAATGTACTGCACAAATTGTTCACCACTTCTAACTGAAAAGTAAAACCAAAAATTTCATTTGCCTTTTTATCATTCCTCTCCGCTCACACTTCTCAACTTTTCAAAAATCCCTGTATCTGCGTGATTCACATTTTCTAATCTATAAACTGTTCTCATTTTGGATTTACCCACTGTTAATATTCCACCTTCACCACTTTTTCTACGTTTAGCACATTTATGCAGTTGATGTCAGCAATTTTTTAAGTCATTCTCCATCCTATTAGGTCTGCACAGTGGTGCAGCAGTACAGTTTCTGCCTTACAGGGCCAGAGATCCGGTTTCGATCCTGACTGCGAGTACTTTCTGAATGGAGCTTGTACGTTATCCCTGTGGCCACGTGGATTTTCTCCCAGTGCTTCGGTTTCCTCACACATTTCCAAAGACGTGTAGGTTTGTAGGTTAATTGACTTCTGTAAATTGTAATTTGTCCCTAGCGAGCAGGATAGCGCTAGTGGTGATCGCTGGTCGATGGCTTACTCGGTGGGCCGAAGGGCCTATTTCTGCGCTGTATCTCTCAAGTCTGAAGAGGCTGCGGTGATGTGAAAGTGCTGCTAAAAGGTCCAAGAGTGGTTTTGGTGAATATTGGGCTTTGGTGAAGAGGGTGTGCTGAATCATGGCAAGGATAGGGCAAGGTTTTTAAGATTTATTTCTCATTAAGTCCAGGACATTTATCTTTTTAACTGTATATTTGCACACTGAAGACCATTTAGGAGGCTGAGAGGGGTATAGACTCTAGTTTCAGGGAGGTGGCCACACTAAAGGTTCAGCCAGAAAGATGGGTGACTGCCAGCATATGCAGGCTGGTGGTGCTGGAGTCACCTGTTGCTATCTCCCTCTCATACAAGTTTAACAATACTGGATACTGCTGGGGTAGTGGGGGATGGGGGAATGCCCTCTCGGGGGCAAACAATATCACGAGCTAGAACACCAGCACCATCTCGGGCTTGGCTGAACAGCAGGATAGGTCTATGTATAGGTGAGCAATAGTGATGGGGAATCTATAGTCAGGGGTGCAGACATGATTCCAGGATGGTGTGTTGCCTCGCTCATGAAAGGGTCATGGATGTCTCTGGCCACAGGACATTCTGAGAGGGGTGAGCAGCCAGAGAAGTCATGGTCCATATCGGTGTTAATGCTATAGGCAGGAAGGAAGTTGAAGTCCTGCAAATAGAATTTGCAGAGTAAATTAAACAAACAGGATACTGAGTTGGATGATCAGCCATGATCATATTGAATGGCGGTGCAGGCTCGAAGGGCGGAATGGCCTACTCCTGCACCTATTTTCTATGTTAACACAAGACCTCCAGGTTTGTAATTTCACGATTACTACCCTGCAATGAGCTAGTGAGGCAAGTAATAGAAAGACCATGCTGTTCAAGAGATGGCTAATGAACTGTGCATATATATTTATTATTGTGCTTACTTCAAGAACAGGTGGAACTTGTACAAGAGGGATGGCCTGCACCCGAATTGGAGTGGAAGCAATATCTTTACAGGGGGAGTTGCGAGTGTTATTTGGGAGGATTAGTATTGCATGGTGTAGGAACCAGAGCAGCAGGTCAGCAAGTGGTGGAGAACATATGAAATTTAACTTGAACAAGTGAGAAGTGATGCATTCTGGGAAGTTAAAAGAGGCCAAGACATAGACAGTGAACATCATGGCCGGGCAAGTGATATTCACAAGTTATAGGAGTAGAATTCGGCCCAACAAGTCTACTCCGCCATTCAATCATGGCTGATCTCTGCCTCTTAATCCCATTTTCCTGCCTTCTCCCCATAACCCTTGACACCCGTTCTAATCAAGAATTTGTCTATCTCTGCCTTAAAAATATCCACTGACTTGGGCTCCATGTGGCAATGAATCCCACAGATAAACTACTCTCTGACTAAAGAAGTTCCACCTCACCTCCTTTCTAAAAGAGCGCCCTTTAATTCTGAGGCTGTGACCTCTGGTCCTAGACTCTCCCACCAGTTCAAAAATGCTTTCCACATCCACTCTACCAATACCTTTCATTATTCTGTAACAGCAATGCAGCATATTAAACAGCAAGACCTTGGGATACAAGGACATCACTTCCTGAGAATGTTGAGGAATGCATATTTGGTTCATCAGCTGATCATCATTGAGTGGAGGAGTTGGAACGTTATGTTACAATTGCGCAATTCATTGGTGAGAAAGAATTTGGAGCAATTGGTGCAGTCCTGATTGCCAAACTATAGGCAGGTTCAAATTAAGTTGGAGGATGCAGGAGGTTTTACAGTAATGTTGACTGGATGAAAGAGCTTGAGTTGTTAGGAGGATGGGAGAGGCTGGATTGTTTTCTCTGGAGCAAAGGAGACCAAGGGGTGACCTTTTTGAGGTTTATAAAATTATGAGGGGCAAAGATAAGGTAGACAGTCACAGTCTTTTTCCCAGGTTAGGAGAGTAAAATAAGGGGACATAGATTTTAGTTAAGTGTGGAAAGATTTAAAGGGGATCTGAGAGGCAGGTTTTTCCACATGGAGACTGGTGGGCATGTGGACAGAGCTCCCAGAAGGGGTGGCAGAGGCAGGTACCATTACAACATTTGGATAGGTCGATAGATAGCAAATGGAAGCAATTGGGATTAGTATAGGTAGGTATCTTGGTCAGCATGAATGAGTTGGGCTGTAGGACCTGTTCCACCACTGTATAACTCTCTGAATCTGTGAATGACCTGAAATTGCTACCTGTAAACTGCCCTTCAATTCTTCCTTTATTAGTGAAGCTCCCAAAGGAATTTATAGTTCATAAAGTACACCTTCTGGGTGCAACAAACAATTGAAAACATTTTGATACATTCACCAACTGAAGGCACCATGCCTCAAGCTTTTATAACACGGCCTTGGTCCATACTGTGGGCATGCAACAACTGACAAACTAGAGCACATGTTACTGAGATGTTGCTTATTTAAATTCTAATTTCTCAGTATTTTGATACTACTTGCTATAATCCCAAGATGCAGAGAATCTTTCCTGGTAAAGCACATCTGTTTTAATATTCTGAAGATTATCAATGGATCATTTATGTTGGTAATGGGAGATCACTAGTGTGCCTCGTGATCGGGTCAATCATAGCAACAACATTTTTGATTCCCTGACCAGGAATATATTATCTGCTTCTTTTTACTTAATATTTAAATCCCCTAAAATACTGTAATTAAGAAAAAAGGAGGAAGTTTCTAAAAAATAAACCTAGTCAGCAGATCAATGAGAATTAAGTAAAGATCATTTAAGGTTAAACAGTCTAGCAATTGAATCTATTTTGTATCCAGGCAGCTGGCTTAAAATCGACATCAGATTTGAAAATTACCTTGGTGATGTGTGTAGTGGTTGTGGTACTTGAAGTTTCTGAGGTGATCGTCTGAGCACTCATTAGAACACCTGGGTCACTTTCAGCATTTGCGTCCAACTAACAAAGAAAAAGAAGATATTCAGACTTTTTCTTGAAGTTCACCAGAACTACAATGAACAAGTCAAGAGTGTTCTATTGTCATATGTCCCAGATAGAACAATGAAATTCTTACTTGCAGCAGCACAACAGAATATGTAAACATAGTACACTGTATAAAATATAATAAACAAGAGAGAAACAAAAATGTCAGTGTGTGTATACTCACAAATATACACACACACACCCACACACATATATATGTAGGGAGAGAGAGAGATCACACACATATGTACACACAAAAAACAAACAATAATAACAACAATATATAGTTCAGAGGTTATTTGAGGTTGTAGTGTTTAAAAGCCAAATGACTGTAGGCAAGAAGCTATTCCTGAACCTGGACGTTACAGTTTTCAGGCTCCTGTACCTTCCTCCTGATGACATGGGTGAAATAAATGTGTGGTCAGGGTGGTGTGGGTCTCTGATGGTGCTGGCTGCCTTTTAGAGGCAGCGACTTTGGTCCAGAAGTTGTGACATGCAAAGTGCTATATTTCTGTTGAAAATCTCTGAGTAAATCACTTCTGGATTTTGGACAAAGGTCTTTCATTACAACATCTAGAAGTATATAGTTATTATAATTAATGGAAATAAAGAGCTGTTGTTGCCGGCCATGGATTGCTTATGAGTAACATCCACCTTATTTCAATATAAATTATAGTTAAGCTCGCAAAGGAATTGTCTTTTCTAAATTTTTCAAATGGCTAAAAGGATTCAGCTATCCAAATATCAATGTTAGGATGACATTTTTACATTATTTAAAGTCTTAGAATGGATACTGTTTTATGCAAGTTGACAAGTGTATATCATTGACAGTCATCCAGCATGCAAACACACAAAGCACATTTGCATGCCTTTCAGCCACTGATCTACCACTTGGTAATAAAATCTACTATTCTCTGCTGCCTACTCTTACAACCCGAGGTAAATGTATTTATTTTACCTATTAATAAAAACAATTTAAATTTGTTTCAGTGCTATCCTAGTTTTGCTGGCTTCTCTCAGCATCCTCCAACAAGCACCTTAGCCCACGCTTAAGTTTTCTGAACTAATCTACTCATACTCTAGTGGCTCCACAACCAATTTTTTGGCACAAATCCACTCAGTGTGCAACTTTCTACAGCGAAAGGCTCATGGTGTCTGTAATCCATGTGCTAGTCACACTGCAGCTCTTCAAACTTTACATCTCAAACCTCCAATCTGATCCTCTAGTATGTCCAGCCTTCTAGCCTTGAAGCACCGGTCAAAAAGTATTTTGAACCATACAGCACCAGTATCACATTTCATTTATATATATCACTGTTGTTCTTGTATGCTCCAGGCTATACAGTTTAAATCATAACTAAAACATCTTCTAAATCACTGATGTATTTTCAAATTTCAGTGTATGCATTGAGTTTTTAACTCAAACAAAAATATAGTTGCACAAGTAAATGCTAGGGCACCATGAGCAACATTTTAACATTTCTGATTATTGCCTATAGAGTGTATGATGAACTGCACAGAGACTCATTAAAACTGTTACCTTTGCTGATTCATAGGTGATTGTTTTAGTCTCAGTGTGAACCACCGGTACATCCTTGGTGCAAACTTCTTTTCCGTCCTCTTTACTCATGCTGTCAAAGCTAACTGATTCCGTTTTAACAACAGGAGGCTATGTACAAAAGGACAATAATAGTTATACATTTTTCAGGCTCGCCATTACCAAATTATACCTTTACATCACGATGCATGCCATATCAGTTTGGGACTTATTGCACATGATGATATTCTTCCTCTTTGGGAGAATGACTCCAAAATAGACGACACTTAAACCTGGTCCATTACATTCCTAAATATTAGTGTGTTAGCATAAACTTGTATGGTTTAAGGAAAAAGTTAAATAATCCAGATATACCTAGCTATTTATGATTAGGAATTAATGGAAACCTTTTGCTGCATGTATATAGCTTTAAAAAGCAAGTTTCTGTATTGCTCTACTACCTTGCATTGCTTTGTATGAATTTGAAGTAGTGCTCATTGGGGCAGGGAAATAAATTGTCACCTTGCTATTCCATACAGTGACCAGTTGGGGGCCTTCTCTCACTAACACTGCGAGGACTCCAGTTATATCTGTGCTAATTCACAGTAAATGTGGCAAATGCACCAGCATAAAGGAAACAGAACTTGTGAGAGAACATCGTGCTATTCGTACCAAAGTATGTCCAGTATTCCTCAAGTGACCAAGAACACTAAGGGGCAAGAAGCCTCTATTTGCACTTCTGAAAATATTGATGGTTAAGGACAGGAATCTGCAATTTTATATAAAACACGGTTCGGTTTTTTTCTGGCACAAAGTGCAGACTATCTACTTTCAGCGGCACATCTTTCCCATAGCCTGGCACTGAGGTTCCCAAGGCCTATGCTAGTTGTTATTAATACTCAATTATGGATTGCTATTTGCTTCCCTGATCCAAACAAGTTGTTCAAGATATATAACTATAAAATTATAATCATCAAAACTGTCCCAAAAAGAGATGAAAAATACTGTGTATAAATCAGATGACAAAGTTTAACTACTTTGAGATATGTTCTAATACAAAGATAAATTATAGTCAAACTTTATTCAACATATATAAATAAAAACTCAAAAGTTTTCATTGTCAAACACCTGACATTTCTTGGGTCTAATTAGAATTCATCAATTCAGGAATGAAGTTTAAGTGTCAGATGACCACAGGAGGTTATCAGTCATTTGCAATAATCTGACGATAGCAAAATGAAATCAGAAACAGAATGCATCACAGTGTCAGCGTAAGACAAAGCCAGAGCATTGCAGGTGTGCGGAAACCATACATCAAGCTGCAGCTTACGGCACATGCTGTTTCAAAATTAATGTTGATAAGATGGCATGCCAAACAGAGCCGGATTTAGATGAAGAGAGGCCCTAAGCAATTTCACTTGTGAGCCCCCCCCCCTCCCCCCCGCCAGTCCCTGGTGGGTGGTCAGGGGGTAGGGGGGTATGAAGACTGTAGTGTGGGTGGGGAAGAGCTGGAATCACATGGTTTGAGGGGGATGGGGAAGACCCAGTGCAACAGCCACTGAGATTACCAGGGTTGGGGTGGGGGGGGGGGGGGGGGCTAGCACTAGGACCCAGCACAGTCAAACCCAGGGGAGTGGGAATCTGCAGCGTGGAAACTTCAGGCCCGGTGCTGAGTCTAGGCTGCAGGTAAGGCGATGGTTGCGGTCTGCTGGAGGGCAGGGGAGTGGAGTCCGGGTCAGCGGGCAAAGAGTAGGAGGTTCCGATGGTCGGTGAGGTTCGACGGGTTCGGTAAGGCAGCGAGTTGAGTAGGCCCCCCTAGATCTCGAGGCCCTAAACTTAAGCTTGTCTAGCTTATATGTAAATCCGGCCATGATGACAAATGAGGCGTTTTATCTGCTCATGGAGGAAAATGTCAGCTGCCTGTGTAATTTTAGAAACATAGAAAATAAGTGCAGGAGTAGGCCATTCGAGCCAGCACCGCCATTCAATACGATCATGGCTGATCATCCAAAATCAGAACCCCATTCCTGCTTTCTCCCCATAACCCTTGATTCCGTTAGCTCTAAGAGCTATATCCAACTCTCTTGAAAACATCCAATGAATTGGCCTCCACTGCCTTCTGTGGCAGAGAATTCCACAGATTCACAACTCTCTGGGTGAAAAGGTTTTTCCTCATCTCAGTCCTAAATAGCCTACCCCTTATTCTTAACTGTTTGATATTGTTATTTGATTTTGATGTTGAAGGAAACTAAAGTTGAGCTGACATCAGTTTCCTACCAGCCATGTTGGATTCAAATTACCCCCAATGTTTCTAAATTTGAAACAACCTGATGACAGGAACAAAGTATCAGGTGTGCGTAACGGGTGATACAAATCTTATAACTCAACAGCAATTACACAACACAAGCATTTGAAGGTGTTTTGCTGTGATTTTGCTTGCAAAATAATAAACAGTGCAGATGTTGATAGAGATGTCTGTGGAAACAAATGGATTAATGGGGATGGTTATGAACGTTGGTAAGGAGGTGAGGGGAACCAGTTACCTCAAACTGAGGTTGCGTTTCAGATTTTTCTGCAGGTTTGCCTGCCATTTCAGGCTGATCCACCCACCCTTGAGCAGAAGGTGGCCCTTCTACAATTTCATCTCCTGGTTGATCCACCTTGGCACTCGCTTCCTCCTTCTTATCCTCTTTGGTCTCCACGGTCGCCATGCAACTTAGACCCCTTGCATCACCAGATGAGTGAGCTTTGCTCGCCTCTGCTAAAGTTTCCCTCCCAACTCCTGCCAGCTTAGCGCACAGAGCAGAAGCATCCTCGCTTGCATGCACATTCATCCCATGCTGCGTTTCCATCACCATTGTTTCCTGAATTATCTCCATGGTCTTCTCCTGCTTGTGGACTTCATGTTGCACCATTTTGGGACTCTCGTCCAAATTCATATCAGGTTTCTGGAGAGATAAAAAAACTTTTGTGAGAAAGTGTAAGAAAAAAACGGAATAGCTACTATGGTGACACGTTGTGTTAGGAGCTATCAGCCAACTCCCTCTTTAATTGAACTGTACGTTTTACAATCTAAATATGGAAAAAGTACACTTATAAAATTCAGTTTTTATTGTGTCTAAATGCTCAGTCTGTGGAAGTATGATGAAATCTAAAGTCAAAAAGCTGGGTAAGATATTCCAAATGCAAGGCACAGATTGATGTAATAAATTGATCCATGGCATGCTTTTGGCACAGAATGTATACAAAGTAAAGTCTTCTATAATTACAAAAATGTTCAGGCAGTTTTTCTTCCTTAGTCAATCATTTTTCTCCATCTTTCATGACCCTGCCACTCATTTTTATGTACATTCCTTCCTCTCAAACATTATCTAGTCACCGAGAGTTTTCAAACCATCAGCTGATTTGGTGGATGCAAAATGTTTGCTGTCATAGAATAGGTTATCAGCCCAGATACAAAATAAAAGGCGTACTGGGACATCTCTTCATGAAAGTGAACTTCAAAGAAGAATTTCCTAGCCACAGCATAAGAATATATATTTTGGTAATAGAAGCAATTCAATCAAATGGACAGATATGCTCATTACACACACTGTGATATGTAATTCCGCAAGTGTAATGGCTTTTCCCATGTGCACCTTGCATACAACCACCTTCTGATAATCTGCTGTTGGACTCACTCCATGGAAAGGCCAGTAATCCAAAACAGTGGTTCTGTTTTTACCCTTCATAAATGCTACCTGACCAGTTGGGTATTTCTGGCATTTTCTGTGCTCATTTCAGATATTCAGCCTCTCCAAGTTTTTGTCTTTGGATGTCCTCATATCACCGATGCCCTTGTAACAGGTGCACTCAGTACCACTGAGCACTATCAATTCAATCTGATGAATAACTATCATCATAGTTATGGCCATTAATGGTCCCATCTAAATGGTCCTCAAGGTGATGAGGGGAACTGCGTTGTGGCCCGCTGCAGTGCACATGGTGAAAGGACATGCACTCAGTGCAGCTTGCGGAAGGTTAGCATTGCACCTGTAATTTGCTGGTGATGCTAAGAGTGATTGTGGAGAGTGATGGGAAGGAATGCCAGACAAATGACCTGCTTTGTCCAGAATTGTCCAGAGCTTCTTGATTGCTGTTGGAACTACACTCCTACTTCTGGATTGTGCCCTGTATGCAGTGGGAAAGGGTTGAGAGTCAGAGGGAAGTCACTCACTATAGGGCAGGGCACTCAGTCTCTGAACTGATCTTGCAGGTATGGGATTAATGCAGATATGGGATTAATATGGCTGATCCTGATAGGTTTCTGGTCAGTGGTGGCAACTGTCAAGTTCTCACTTCTCTTTCACCTCCTTCAACCAAGGCCGTTGATGCTGATGGATCTGTCACTAGCTCTGGCACTTGTAGTATATGAATGTTATGCCTTCATTCAGCCAAGCCTGAATGTTGTCTGAGTCCTGCTGCTTTGGCCATGTGAAGTCTTGCAAATGGAATTGAAAACTGAAATCATAAGCAAATATTCCTGTTTCTAGCATGACATGGAAGGAAATTTACTAATGCCTTAGTCTGTTTGGGCCAAGGGACACTACCCTAAAGAATTCCAGAGACATGTCCCAGGATTTACACTGGACATATTTCCAGCTAGTGAAAGAGTATTACTGATTCCCACGGTCTTTAATTTTACGAGTGTTTTTTACTTCAGTTGCTCAAAGGTTGTCTTCATGTCAGTGATAGTTATTCTCACTCTATATCACTTAAACAACACTTTTGTTCATAAATGAATAAAAACTGAGGTCACACATCACGATGCTGGGAGAGAAATCCAAAATATGCATTGTTATTGGTAAGAACAGCCACATAACATGTAACATCAAATTTCAGATTCAATTTAAGAGCATGTTGACAAGTATACTGGTTTTGGACCATGGTATAATTGAAGTTTTTGCTAGATGCAGCAAGTTATAAGGTGGCTCAGCCATTATTTTTAAAGTCTTATGGCTTTATGAGTTGAATAATCTGAAAAATGAGCTCTATGATGATGGGGGCCTCACCAGGAAGCATGAAATTGACAACAAAAGTTTCAGATTTATCTTTTCCATTTATTTTATGGCTCTGCAATCTTTGACAATAAATTGGAAGGGGGTCAAGTCAAGTCAAGTCAAGTTTATTCGTCACATACACATACGAGATGTGCAGTGAAATGAAAAGTGGCAATGCTTTGTGCAAAAAGACAAACAAACAAACTATAAACACACTCATAAACACACACATATTCTTTTACATATTAAATATTGGAAGGAAAAACGTTCAGTAAAGTTAGTCCCTGGTGAGATTTACAGTCCGAATGGCCTCTGGGAAGAAACTCCTTCTCAACCTCTCCGTTCTCACAGCATGGCAACGGAGGCATTTTTGCCTGACCGTAGCAGCTGGAACAGTCCGTTGCATGGGTGGAAGGGGTCTCCCATGATTTTATTGGCTCTGGAGTTGCACCTCCTGATGTATAGTTCCTGCAGGGGGGCGAGTGAAGTTCCCATAGTGCGTTCGGCCGAACGCACTACTCTCTGCAGAGCCTTCTTGTCCTGGGCAGAGCAATTCCCAAACCAGATGGTAATATTTCCGGACAAGATGCTTTCCACAGCCGCTGCGTAGAAGCACTGGAGGATCCTCGGAGACACTCTGAATTTCCTCAATTGCCTGAGGTGGTAAAGGCGCTGCCTTGCCTTACTCACGAGTGCTGAGGCGTGTGATGTCCATGTCATATCATCAGAGATGTGGACTCCCAGATATTTAAAACAGCTCACCCTATCCACAGGATCCCCATTTATCCTCAATGGTGTGTATGTCCTCGGATGATGTGCCCTCCTAAAGTCCACGATCAGCTCCTTCATTTTTTTGATGTTCAAGAGGAGGCTGTTATTCTGGCACCAGAGTGCTAGATCAGCCACCTCCTCCCGGTAGGCCTTCTCATCATTGTCTGAGATCAGGCCCACCACCACAGTGTCATCAGCAAACTTAATTATTGAGTTGGAGCTGAACCTAGCCACACAGTCATGTGTGTACAGGGAGTACAATAGGGGGCTGAGGACGCAACCCTGGGGCGATCCTGTGCTCAGGGTGAGGGACTTCGATGTATTCCCTCCCATCTTGACTACCTGGGGCCTGGCGGTGAGAAAGTCCAGGACCCAGGCACACAGGGAGGTGTTGAGCCCCAATTCCAGTAGCTTCCCGGCCAGTCTGGTGGGGACTATCGTGTTGAAGGCTGAACTGATAGTTCAGTTTGTTGCTGTTAATTTTTATCATATCCATTATGATATCCAGTTGGATATGGTAAGTGCAGAACTTTGACTTGATCCATGGTGATCTGCTCCATCCAGAGACTGCTGGTTTGCATAGAATATTTCCATGTTGTAACAACTTCTAAGTTTAAGGTGTTCTTGAAGCAGCTTCATGGCATGGTCCATCATCCCTAAATGAAGAGATCTGCCTGGCTTGACGAGCATAATAAAGGAAGGGACGTGCCAGGTCTTTAAGATCACCTATGGTCTGTCTATGTTGCTTCAAGGATGCAATGATAGAGTATTAGGCATGTTTAGAACTGATCTAGTTTAGTACTACTGAAAGGGTTATGGAAGGATGCATCCCAAACAATAAAAGGGTGGGCATCCTCAGTGCAAGAGATGTCCGTCCCCCCCCCCCCCCCCCCCACTCCATGGGGGCGAATTAACATTATCCAAATGGCCTTGGGTTGTTCACACGCACTCAGTTTGGTCACACTTAGCATGGTCATATATACTAATGCATCACTCCCAAATACTTTCATAAATCGCATGTTTAATCAAAGTGATATTGATCGTGGGTGAGCATTAGTTTAGTTGGTAAAGAAAGATAGATAGCATAACCAAGCAGGCGTCGTCTATTACAATGTTCATATTTATGTCATGAAGCTTCAGTGTCAATGTTGTGGATTTTCCACGAACAATTACTCTCAGATGTATGCCATTGTTCTGTCTCCTCCAGTTGTGCTCCCCCTGCTGGTGGAGCATCATGGAACAGGGTAATTAAATACAGGCTGAGAACTCCCAAGTATTTATTCAAGCATCATCATCATCATCCTTGGATTCATAGGAAGCCCATCTCCAATCATAAAGATTCTTGCACATTGCACAGTTAAGGCAATAGGGAGCACATAGCAAATTTACAAGGAGCCTAAACCATTATTTTTACACGTGTGCACATGGGATGTGCTTTTTTGATGTGTGACCAAATTAAAGTGTTGTTACACATGATCCGTCGTGGGTCAGTGGCTTCAGCGCAGGTTTGCCATTAATTCCTGATCACCAGTTGCTTAACTGTGAGAAAGCAGCACGGAGAGGCCAGATCCTTCCCTGTTCAAACTAAAATAAGTGGAAGAGACTCACTCTCAGGTTACAGCGGCCATCATTCTGGATTGGGCATGGAAAGTAACATTAGGCAAGAGCATAGAAGAGATCACACTCTAGGATAAATCTAGAGCTTGTCCACCAGAGATTTGTGCTTCAAAGTATTTTTATTTGCACAAGGTGGGGTGATGTTCCTTTGTATCCCTTGTCGCACCTGTACACAGGTTAAATATCAATGACCATCAGGGATAAGTAGTTTAAGACCATGGGCACAGCTCAGGCTCCTTGTGGAAACTTGATGGAGACCCTCATGCCCTAACTTTGTCTAAGAGTCATCAGGAAGTAAAGAAATGTTTTAAAATAAACTTGAGATAACAAGGATAATTAAAAAAAAACAAAACATTTTTGTTTGTTAAAATACAACAACTTGACTCATCATCAAAAATGGTCAAATCATTTCTCAGTTGGAATATCATGCCCAGGAAACAAAGAGTATGGGAGAAAGGAGACTAATCATCACGATGAAATCTACAGAAATCTGTAAAAGTAGGATAGTGTGTGACTGGAAAATAATATGTTAAAAGGCAAACCACCAATCTCACAGGAAAGGAGAGTCCTATTGAGCCCAGCATGTTTTTTTTTATAATGCAGAAAACATACCAGAAAGACAAAGCACAACAAATAGCTAGAAGTAGAAATAACAAAAATGGCAAGACCAGTTAAGGGTGGAAGATTTCTTAAAGGAATATAAAACACCTGAACCCAGCTGTAAGATGAAGCAGCAGCCCATTCCTTTCCATCCATTTGTTTTCGTGCCGAATCTATTAGATTGGAGACGTCTACATTTTTTGAGGTTACTTCAGAACCAGACTGCTTTGTCTGTGTAGACATAGAAAGTCAACATATAAAGCCAACTGACATACATAACTAGGTCAACATTAGGCAGACAAAAGTTGTTTCAGAGATACAGATTGGAAATAAGAGAGCAAGAGAATAAATAGGATGTATGGAAAAGCAAAATAAAGGAGGAGTGTAAGGAAAACAGGCAAGAGGATGAGATTATAGGTTAGTACTTAGGAAAGTCACACATTACAAATAATTTGCTTGGAGGAAGGGATATGCAAAAGAATCTTAAGTGAACAATCTGTGCAAAAAGTCGCAGTAGTCGATGAAGTGTTTATCTGGTGAAATGAAAATCAGGATCAGCACGATAAAGCCTACATTTTGTGGATAATTGAACAAAACAATTTGTAATAGCAAACAAAAGTAAAAACCATATTGGAGTACTGGCTGGGTACAAGCAAATTGCAGGTAAACTCAACGGTGGTTTTAGCTGTGTTAAGCGTACTGAAGCAAGTGCTGCCTGAAAGTCATGCGTTTTATCTTTAGACTGTGACAGTCAAAGGCAACAGTTACCAAAAATCTTGATCCCGATGTCTCAGTAAAATAGTGTGCTGTGGCAATAGTAAACATAGGCTCTTCACCAGTCTTCCATTTGGTCATTGAAGTCTCAATGGCAGGCTCCATATCAGAGATTTCAATTCCTTTCTGTCTTGGAATCTCTTTAGGTTTCAGACTACCTTCATCATCATCTCTTTTTGTTGCCCCCTTCTTTGAAATGATAGTTTCTTCCAGAGTGGACAGCACAGTTTTCTGTTGTTTGACAGATGACACAAAATCCACCAATTGTTGTTGTTTTGACTAATATACATCTCCCTTCATCTTCAACTTTCCCCATCTCTGCTAAACAATGTGAACTATAGCATTGTCAATTGGTGTCGGTCTATCGGCAGAATTCCTCTCCTCCCTCCCCTACAAACTTGCATTTCAACAGTCATTTTGATCTAGATTGCGATTTTTGCAGTGATTAATAAAGGTTCAATGCAGCATATGTAAAACGATAAACATGTTGTAACCTTGAATGCAGAAGTTAAATGTTTGGCTTTGTTTCCAGGGCTGCAGTCCCAGAGATGCCAGCCATGCTACAATTAATCCATGGAATAGAAATTGGTGCCTTCTGCAACTGATGGGTAAACATCAGCCAGATTTGCAGCAACGTGGTGAACCACAATTACTTGGATATTTCCAAAGGAATATAAGATTTAGTGTATAAAATTAGTTTTAGTCCATGGCATTGAAAAGTCTACAAGCTATTTTGTAAGGAAGGGCTTTAAACAATGAAGAATTCACTGACATTACACTGACATTATGCTTCAAACTGAATTTAACAATCTTTTTACCCCCTCTATTTGCTGTAATATATTATTGACCTATTTGAAAGGGGGAAGCACACAAGTGAGTAAATAGTATATAATAGAACCGCTTGGATAGTGACTTTTATATAAGCTACGTAATTTGCAAGAGAAAAGCTTAAGGTTTTCAGAAACACATGTCTCCTAAAGAAATAAAGTACAAAGAAACACACAGAGGGAACAGATGAATCAAAACATAGAAACGTTAATCTGAACCTGCATAGCTTAGTTTATTGAAGGTACACAAAAAAGCTGGAGAAACTCAGCGGGTGCAGCAGCATCTATGGTGCGAAGGAAATAGGCAACGTTTCGGGCCGAAACCCTTCGTCAGACCGTCTGACGAAGGGTTTCGGCCCGAAACGTTGCCTATTTCCTTCGCTCCATAGATGCTGCTGCACCCGCTGAGTTTCTCCAGCTTTTTTGTGTACCTTCGATTTTCCAGCATCTGCAGTTCCTTCTTAAATAGCTTAGTTTATTGCTTTGTGGCAATTATACCGCTGGAGGAAATTGTATTTGATATGATTTTGTGTTGAAGAATGGATTACTGAATAGGGCCTCTTCTTAGGCCAGAGGTCATCTGCTCTTTCTCTATGGCACATTCTTGAGCTCTGAATGTGGCATAAAAATGAAGAGTTATGGCTGTTTATGCTGAGTTCAAGACAGAATTCAAGGCTGAGAGATAATAGACTCTGTGGTTAGCTTTGGCTATGTTAAATTATAATGAGGTTTAGATAAGGGATGGATGCTTGGAGAGGAAAATAATCAGATTGATGGATTTGTGACCTTCCTTCTGTTTATAGAAAGTCAAAGAAGCAGATGTACTTTTGAGGTAATGGTCTGAAGTTGTAAATTTATCCTTTGTTCTGTAATATTTGTAAAAGGCCTTGCAGATGAGATCGGAAATCCACCTCCCAGAGATAGCAGGAAAAGGTGCTGCAAATTAGAATGAAGCTGTATCCTGGCACAAAACACATATCATCAATTGTTGACAGATTTACGACCCATGTATGCTTGGAGTCGGGAGGTGTGTGGGTTTTGAATTTAACTTAAGAAGCTGTGAAATTCGGCGAACTCATATAATTAATGTTTTAAGACATAGGTAATAGTATTTTAAACTGTGTAAAATTGTAGTGAAACCATTTATGAAATGTATTGTGTCTAAGTAGGGTTGTAAACATTAGACTGTTTAGATTTATAGAAATATCTTTCATCTTGGTATGGAAAGTGTGTTTTGTTTGTATGTCTTGTGTGATCATTGTATTACATATGTATCTTATATTTTGAGGAGTGTTCTTTGATAATTGAGCCTACTGGGGTTTTGCTGTGTTGAAATAAAATAATTCTAAACAAAGTTAAACCACAGGCAAACGAAGGTTATAAAATGAGGCCAGAGAAGTGGGGGATCATGTGACTGCTGTTGTAAATCACCAGAAGGACAGATGATTGGTTACTAGTTTGTCATATCCTCTGTATCTGAAATGTCTAATACCTATATAAAGCAATGAGTTTGTATCAAAAACACAAATTCTTTGGAGCTGCCCCGGAGCTTCTAGCACTGTGTCGGAAGGTTCAAAGAATTGACTCAGTACTGAATCAAGAATCGATTTCAACAGCTACAAGCGTTTGAGTCACGTTTTCTTGACATTAGATTGACAAAAGAACTCAGTTTAACACAAGCATGCATAGGCGCTACATGGGGATTCTGTTTTAGAACCAAATATGCCGTAACGTCACAAGTCTTTCATAAACCTTTAGATCACTTGCATGTAACAAACACCTAAATAGAATCACCACATTTTAAATGTTAGGGAAAAAATGAATATCCACCATTCCCTGCTCAGGATACAGTATGAAACTGTAGTATGAAATGAAATGGACAAGGGAGAGCCAGTGGATATAGTATACCTGGACTTTCTGAAAGCATTTGATAAGGTCCCACATAGGAGATTAGTGGGCAAAATTAGGGCACATGGTATTGGGGGTAGAGTGCTGACGTGGAGAGAGAAGTGGTTGGCAGACAGGAAACAAAGAGTAGGGATTAACGGCTCCCTTTCAGAATGGCAGGCAGTGACTAGCGGGATACCGCAAGGCTCGGTGCTGGGACCGCAGCTATTTACAATATACATCAATGATTTGGATGAATGGATTCAAAGTAACATTAGCAAATTTGCAGATGACACACGCTGATGATAGAATTCTCACGCTGTCTTCAGTCATTGCACAGCAAAGGTCCTATAGCAGAGCTATACGATCTTTGCTGCACAGTTTGTCTCTTTGCGCCACATGACAGCGATCCTCACAGTCTGGGGAAGCGCTTCGGTCCCGGGCAGCGGGTGTCAGCGCCTCTGTGTGCCGACTGCGAGCACTGCGCTGCCGGCTGCTGCTGCAGCCTCGCTCCCTCCCTCCATCCTGCCCTTCAACTCACAATGCACCGCCAGCGCCGCCAATCCACGCTACACCGTGCCCGCTAGTCTCCCCATTGGGTGGCCGGGAGAGAGAGGGAGGAGAGAGGGGGGAGAAAGAGAGAGAGGGGGAAAGAAAAAAAGGGAGGGATGGAGTCAGAGACAGGGGAGGGAATGTAGAGAGGGGATGAAGGGGGAGGGGGGGTAGGAGGAAGGGGAGAAAGAGGGAGGGTGAGGAAAGAGAGGGAGGGGAGGAAAGAGGGAGGGAGAGTGAGGGGGAAGGAAAGGTGTGTGTGTCTGTCTCCCTGTGTGTGTCTCCTTGTGCGTGTGTGTGTGTGTGCCTCCCTGTGTGTGTGCGTGTCTGCGTGTGTGTCTCCGTGTGTGTCTCTGTGTGTCTCCCTGTGTGTGTGTGTGCTTCCATGAGTGTGTCTGTGTGTGTCTCCCTGTGTGTGTCTTCCTTTGTGTATGTGTCTCCCTGTGTGTGTTGTCACATCCTGGCCTTAGACAGGGCTGCCAACTCTCATGCTTTGAGCGTGAGAGTCATGCATTTCAGCCAATTCTCACGCTGATGACAGAATTCTCATGCGGTCTTCAGTCCCTGCACAGTTTGTCTCTTTGCGCCACATCACAGCAATCTGTGCAGTCTGGGGAAGTGCGTCGGTGGACGGCTGTGAGTGACGTCGCATTTCTTCTCTTCTCTTCTTTCTTGGTTGGATGTGCAGCCGCCGACAACATGAAGCAGCCGGAGATAGAACTAACCAGGTGAATCAGTTGTAAAACATGGGGGGGACCACAATGAGGCCAAACATCTAGGACAGGGTTCGGCAACCTATGGCACACGGGCCGAATTTGGCCCGTAACCCAAAAAAACGCAGGTTTTTTTTCAATTTGTTTTCGCGAGGTCGGGGCAGGCGAGCCGATCTGAGAACTGCAGCCAGTCCCTGGGACGCGAGCTGATCTGGGAATGGCAGCCAGTCCCTGGGCACGCAGAATGCCAACTTGATCATTATGGACAAATTGGGCCAGCCATGTACATGTTGTGTAACTTTGACTATGCAGATCTGAATGGGCTTAGAATGACCATTTAAGCAAAATTGCCCCCACTTTCCCCATTTTGATTCTTGAGATTAATATCCCTTTGCTCTGGTAACAGCGTTAGTACTTATGAGGTAGTTAGGAAAAGGAACATGTTCTTTTTGTTTAGTTTGCTTTAATTTGTTAGTTGATTGTTTGTTGACTGCCATAATTTCTGAAATGGTCTTAAAGTAACTTAACTGTTATAAAGCAGTAATAAGTGATTTTTGCCCAAACAATTGCAACTTGCATAAAATGTTTGCATTATTAGCAGGACTGCCAACTCTCACGCATTGAGCGTGAGACTCACGCATTTCACATAATTCTCACACTCTCACGCTGATCACAAATTTGTCACGCTCAAAAATCTGCAGGTGCTCAAAGTTCAAAATAAAGTAAAAATTGTTTTTGAGGTGATTAAAATCCATAAGGGGAATATAAGGTGAATGCATAGTCATTTTCCCGGGATATGTGATTCAAGAACTAGCGGGCATTGGTTTAAAGCAGGGGTGTCAAACTACCGGCCCGCGGGATGATTTTGGGGGGGAAAAAAGTTTCTCCCGTGCAGATGAGATGAGACACGGCGGTGGTCCCAGCATCAACCCCCCCCCTTCCCCCCCCCGAGGCACGGCACACACCTCCCACCCTCACCTCCAACGGCTCTATGTCCGTCGGCCGCTCTGTCCACACCCCATGGAGTTTTAACCCTGGCCCGGAGTTAGGAGCGGACCGGGTGAGTGGGGTCGTCGGTGCCGCATCCGGAGTCATGGGGATGAATCCCAGGCTAAGGCTCCGCTTCGATGTCCGACCTCCGGGTCACTGATTCTCACCTCCCTCGGACCCCAGCTGGACAAGGAGCACCTGGGCCGGCCCATATTCCCTGGGGGGGGGGGGGGGGGGGGGAGGGAAACGCTCCCCGGGCATCGCGAATTCCCCCGCTCATTCCGGATGATGTCGCCGTTTCACTGACACACACTCTCACACACATACACTGGCACACACAAGGTTTAAAGGGATATAGGCCATATGCGGATAAATGGGACTAGTGTAGATGGGGCATCTTGATCTGCATGAACAAGTTGGGATGAAGGGCCTATTTCCATGCAGTAAGACTATGACATATTGTAGAAAGGGTGTAATTGCTCTGGAGAGGATCCAGGGGCGATTTATGAAGATGTTGACAGCGCAGGAATTTTTCATTTTGAAGAAAGATTTGATAACTGGGATTGTATTCTCTGCAGCAACGGAGGTGAAGGAAAAACTTAGTTGAGGTGAATAATATTATGAGAATAGGACCTGTTTTGCTTAACAAATAGTGTAGGAAGGAATTGCAGATGCTGGTTTAAACTGAAGATAGACACTAAAAACTAGAAAAACTCAGCATATCTGGAGAGAAAGAATGGGTGATGTTTCGGGTCGAGACCTTCAGACTGAAGAGGTTGAAATCCAGCCATAAAACACAGTGACTGGATCCAAAGGGCAGAAATCAGAACCATGTGTTGACGTGACACCACAATAAATATATTACAGACAAAATAATTTAATGGGGTGGCACGGTGGCGCAGCGGTAGAGTTGTTGCCTTGCAGCACCACAGACCCAGATTTGATCCTGGCTACAGAATTTGTACATTCTCCCTATGACCACATGGGTTTTCTCTGGATATTCCGGTTTCCGAAAGAAGTGCCGGTTTGTAGGTTAATTGGCTTCTGTAAATTGTCCCTGGCGTGATGGATGGAACTGGTGTATGGTAGATTGCTGTTCGGTGTGGACTTGGTGGGCTGAAGGGCCTGTTTCCATATATATTTTTTACATATATATCTTGATTTCATTGAACCATATATGATTGAATATGTGGCATTATTTTTGTCTTGTTTCTATATTCAACGGGTAAGGTTGATTGATTTATTTGTGCAGAACAGTGATGGAAGTCCGACTCTTGCCTTGTTTCTCTGTGTTTTTCTGCATATATATGCATAACAGCATGAATATAATCTGATTTCCATACATGAATATAGTCATTCATGTGCTGCACCTGTTGATCAGAGCCTGGCTCTATTGTGGAATGTAATTAGGAATGTAATTTAGCCTAACCTTATTCATATTTAGCCTAACCTAATCCAATTTAAAGCATAAATGTTGCATTCAAGTGTAAGTTAAAAGACTCGCTACAGTATGCACCATATTGCACAATTTCAAGCTGAAAAATGTGAAAGCTCCCTACCGTGGGAGGGGGGGGGGGGGATACCCCCCTCCACCCATTGGTTGCTACGCTCCCTCGCAATTTCTCACTCTCAACTCTCACCCAATGTTGGCAGCCCTGAGGTACAGCAGGCAGTGAAGAAAGTGAATGGCATGTTGGCCTTTATAACAAGAGAAATCGAATATAGGAGCAAAGAGGTCCTTCTGCAGTTGTACAGAGCCCTAGTGAGACCACACCTGGAGTATTGTGTGCAGTTTTGGTCCCCTAATTTGAGGAAGGACATTCTTGCTATTGAGGGAGTGCAGCGTAGGTTTACAAGGTTAATTCCCGGGATGGCGGGACTGTCATATGCTGAGAGAATGGAGCAGCTGGGCTTGTACACTCTGGAGTTTAGAAGGATGAGAGGATATCTCATTGAAACATATAAGATTGTTAGGGTTTGGACACGCAACAGGCAGGAAACATGTTCCAGATGTTGGGGGAGTCCAGAACCAGTAGCCACAGTTTAAGAATAAGGAATAAGCCATTTAGAACGGAGACGAGGAAACACTTTTTCTCACAGAGAGTGGCGAATCTGTGGAATTCTCTGCCTCAGAGGGCGGTGGAGGCAGGTTCTCTGGATGCTTTCAAGAGAGAGCTAGATAGGGCTCTTAAAAATAGCGTAGTCAGGGGATATGGGGAGAAGGCAGGAACGGGGAACTGATTGGGGATGATCAGCCATGAGCACATTGAATGGCGGTGCTGGCTCGAAGGGCCGAATGGCCTACTCCTGCACCTTTTGTCTATATTGTCTAAATTATATCCTTTGCTAGTAAACCATGCTGGCTATGCAACAGGATCATGGAGACACTGTAAATAGGAATAATGTACCTATTAAGTGATACCTATTAAGGAACATTATGTGATGTCAGAGGCAAAGAATGTCATCTCTATGGGTTATCGGTTGAAATAAATTCTCATGATACAAATCACTAATTTTTTTGTCTTTCATTCCCTTCACAGCCTTTGCCATGATTTGCAAAACTTGCCTCCTCCAATTCCTCGAACTTCATTTGTGTGCAAGAAAGAACTGCAAATGCTGTTTGACACCAAAGCTCTGGAATAACTCAGCGGGTCAGTCTCTGGAGAAAATAGGTGATGTTTCGGGTCAAGACCCAAAACATCACCTATTCTTTTTCTTCAGAGATGCTGCCTGACCTGCTGAGTTACTTCAGCATTATGTGTCTATCCTCCAACTTCATTGTCTGGATCAGTGGTACAGGTCCTGTCCAGTTTTACGACTATTCACAAAAATATAGAGAAGATCAAAGCCACCATCTAGAGTCCAAGCCCAAACTGGCTACACCAATTACCTACCCACCTCTGGTCATCATCTCAGGGTGAATCAAAGCCTGGACACAATGCCATAACCTTTCATGGATATATCTTTACTTCTATTGCACTCCCTACTTCATCTCCATGCCTCTGCTACTTCTAGATTAGGGCACTCCAGTAATCTCCGTTACACGTCCAATTCACTGCGAAGGTCTTTGCTTAACCTGTCTCATTTATTGATCAGGCTTGTCTCATATATATTCACCACTGCCCCCCAAAGCATCAAATAAAAAAGGGAAGCATTCACTAGTTTAAATTCTTAATGGTGTTCCCTTCCTCAATTCTGTAACCTCACAAACATTTCTCAAACTCCACCCTTCTGTCTTTGGCCCATTACGCATTTCCTGCACCAGTTACTGATGTCCCTGTCTTCCGATCCTTCCGCCCCACCTCTGCTAAATAGTTCATCTCCAACCCCTTCTTCCTTTAAGGCTCTCCCTGAAATTCATCTCTTGGACCAAGCATTTTGTCACCCAGAAAAAGACACAAAGTGCTGGAATAACTCAGGTGGTCAGGCAGCATCTCTGGAGAATATGAATAGGCTGTTTTGGGACACGACTCTTCTTCAGAATCTGAAGGGTCCGGTCTCGAAACAAAGCCTATCCATTTCCTCCAGAGGCACTGCCTAATCACCTGGTATTCCAGCACTTTAGTGTCCTCTTTTGTACAAACTAGCATCAGCAATTCCTTGTGTCTACAATTTTGTGACCCTGCATGTGATCATCTTTTCCCTATGTTTTATTCGGCAAATTGTGTTGGGTTTTCAAATTTAATCTAATTTCATGTAATATTATTGACACTACAAAAATGAGCAACGATCCATCACATACCACAGGAATACCAGTCACCAAAGCAGGGCTACAGTGTATTAAGCAAGCTCACTTAAGCACTTACTGACTTATTTTTTGCTCCATGAACAACCCATTATTCTTGCACTTTTCCCTTTTGATTCGTATTGAGATTAGTTAAGAATAACTATAATTTTTAACATTTCTGCTGATCAAATTAATTTTCCTTTCATAGCTTAGAGTTGAGTTATTATATGCTGAAATGTTCCTGCCAATAATTTCAAATATTGATTTTTTTTTTGCACAAATGAATTTAATAAAGATAACAACCTCTTGGAGAGATGAGGCTGTTTTGCTGATCACAATTTCATTAGTCACCAATGTGCTGTGACTTGTAGTTGGCTCCTTATCTACTTCCTTACGCTCCTCTTCAGCCTGAGTGAGAAGAAGTATTATATCAATTTACAAGCCAATTAATAGCTTTAGTAGCTTTCAAGCTCCAATGAGTATGCCAAGTAAACCAGCAGCACAAAATGTGCAGTGGAATAATTTTCAGACACAGATCCTTAGCTGCCACAATGCATGTGGGGATTTGTAAATGGGTGCCTCTGAAACAGTTTTTCCCTTCACAAGTGGAAGACTGAATGGAGCATTCTTAATATATCCCATTGTGCATTTGTGACTGATAAGGTTTCACATTAGGAAAATGAATTAACTGGATTCTATACAAACATTTAATGAAAATATTCAAAATGGGCCAATGCACAAGCATAGATGAGCTGGATGAATCTATATTTGTTCTCTCTGCACATGCTTACTAATCAGTTACATGCTTCCACTATCTCCTGTTTTTGTTTCTCTTTTTTCAAAGAAACATGTTTCAATAAATGGGAATTAAAAAATTGAGTACCTGTACTTAATTTTGAGTAAGTAGTGGACTGTGTGAAGCATTTTCATTTTCAATCCAAATATATGCCACTGAACAAGCATGGTGCAATCAACACCAGTGGTAGGATTCAACACAAATCAGCTCATCCAGCAAATCTTGCAACAAACAATGCTGTCTGACCTACTTTCAAAGTTATCCTTTGCGGGCTTTGAAAATGAGAGATGCTGGCCACAAAAGATAGAACACTTTTGGCAACTAGTTTGTTTCTGTATAAATACTTAGTCATTGACAAAGATCTATCCAGGAGGTATAGATCCTTGTCAGTCCTAATGAGTTTTTATGTAATTTATTGGCAATGCTTAATCATAGCAATCTGCAAATAGAGCCTATGTTGTGGCACTGAAATTGTCAGTGTTCCAAAAATACAGCCAGGAACACAAGATCCTGTTCTTCAACATAGCAAACTCTCAGATCAGTGTCCATAATCGAAATCTCAATTATATCCCAATGGTGGTTACATTCCAATATGAAATAGGAGATGAAGGAAACTAAGCCAGAAAAAAGTTGTGCCATACACAAGAATAACAAAATACATCAGATATGATACCTTTGCTAATTTTCCATCATCTTTCATCACAGTGTCAGATGTGGCAACAGTCTGTTTATCCGACTTGCTTTGCTGTATCTCACCAACATCTGCTTTGGTCTGACATGTTAAAACATTTCAGTGACATGCATGAAATCTTTCAGAATGGGTAACATTAAAACAGAAACACAAAGTAACCAGAACACCATCTTTGAAAGCATATTGTTGTCCAATCGCTTCAGACTAGAGATAAAGCATGGAAACAGGCCATTTGGCCCACCGAGTCCACGCCGACCAACGATCACCCCATACACTAGCAGTATCCTACACACTAAGGACAACTTACAATTTACAGAAGCCAATTAACCTACAAACCCACATGTCTTTGGAGCATGGGAGGAAATGGGAGCACACGGAGGAAACCCACGCGATAACTCGGAGAACGTGCAAGCTCCATAGAGACAGCACCCAAGATCAGGATCAAAACTGGGCCCCTGGCACAGTGAAGCAGCAACTCTACCGCTGCGCCACTGTGCCCCCCGAACTTTAGATAACTACACTTGCAAAAATAAAGTAATCTAAAGAGATTAAACAATGTTGTAATATATAACTTTAGCAACGAAGAGATTTAAAAAACGGTTGGTGTGTTGTCATGTGCTAAGCCACAGAATTTTGAATGGACTAGTATTAAAATAACAGAATTACCTCCTCAGGCACAAGGGGTTCAATCATAGGTAAATCATCAGTCTTTGAAAAGGATCTAACTGGAGAGGCAGATAACCTCTTTTCCCATTCATCAGGTCCAGTTTCTGAGGTTGATTCCAGAAATGTTCTTTTCATCTCATTTATGTTGGCATGGTGCTTAACTACCTCTTCTTGAGTTCTGTCATATTCCTTTATCACATATCAAAAACAAAAAATAAATAGCATTTTATCTCAACATTGTATTCATCAAACTGTGAGTTTCTATGTCTTCTAAACAAAAGTCTAGTATGGATGTTTCCATTTGTTTGAAAACGTGAATCATTTTATGATGGCCACTGAAATAATCAAAAGATCAATCGAAGGTGCCTTTATAATACATTTGCCTTGTGTTGAGCAGCATTTTTTAAGCTGAACAGCAAAAATTAATTTTGGACATAGTTCATGTCAAAAAATTAACGCCTTCGAGAATCTTACTAGAGGATCATCTACTTTGATGACTTGTAGACCCGAAACAGTGGTCAGCTGAATCTCTCTGGAAGTGGTTGAGGATTAAAAGGTCCAGGTTTGCCTATGTCACAGATCATGACTATACTGACGTATATCCGGGATGTGGGTGGGGGTGTGTGACGGGAGTTTGAAAGAGATGTCATCTGAATGCTTCTGTGCCAGTGCAATTGCAGCCCAATGAGGAATTAATGCCTTCATACATGGGGCTCCATGCATCCTGTCTAAGCAAACTATTGCAAACAACAACTCTCTTCCCATAAAGTTGCAGTAAAGACAAGAAATGGTAGCAGATATATGTGGACTGCTGACCATTCCTGTCAAAGATAGGCCTCAGCATTAAGCAACAAACAGCAGAGGCCATTTGGCACATTGTGCTGATCGGCACGCAGATAACACAGTGATTATTTTCACTTCCCCATCTCCTGCCATCATTCTCACAGCCCAGCAAATGGTTTATTTTTTTCTATTCTGTCCAAAACCACACTTAATCATGCCTTTAGTTTATATCAGCCAACACTGGTGGGGGGGGGGGGGGGATGCGATAATGCATCTGAATTCCTTAAATTAACTGCACTGAGAATAGAGGGTGGTCATATTTGGCTGGAGGTTCTGACTTAATATCACTGCAAGTATGCACATGCAGAAGAATCAAGGGCAGGCTATGTCCTGACTGCATCATAATACCCTAATGTACAGGAGCATCAATTGAGCCGACTGCCCCTGCTATTTGTGCAACTGTAAACCAGGAAGGAGTCAAACCTTCCACACAGGAAATATGAACACAATTTATGGCCTAGTTTTCCAATCATAAATTTGGGCTCATTGTTAAAGCAATATTGCTGTACATATCTAAACCCCAATACTGCAGGAATATCTTGGAAGGCAATGGAAATAATTCGCACTAGTGTTCCATTAAAATTGTCCAAGCTACATAATTTACTAAACAGATAAGGTGAATTGAAGAAAACAAAATCAGCTGTGCATACTCTTTGATGGCCCTTGTAGAAACCTCAGTAATAAGTGTTACTATGTTTTAATTTCCAGAGAAGAAAACAATTAACTTGAACAACTGAAACTTATGCTGGAGTTAAGAAAGTATACGCACATTACAAATAACTCCACGTTACACAGCACTATTAACACACATTATTTTACTTACATTTTAATTAGACAGTTTGAAGGAACACACAACCTCTTTTGTGCGGTGTTATTGTGGCTAGTCAGGATGAATGCACTACATGCATTAAACTCACAGCAATCCTTGTTAAATGACAGATCAGCTAATCGCTAGCTATGTTGAACCACCAGAGTGCACAAACAAATAGTAATGTGCAGCTTAAATACATACAAACCTCTAACATAAGGTTACTATGTTTGACATATACATTTTCACCTTTGATTCGTTCTACAAGACTATTCTGCAAAAAAAGCAAAAATAAAATGGACATAATTGTGGAAGAATTACAAAGGTAGGTATTGGGAATGAAATGCTGGCAAAGGAAGAAACATTATTTATATCGAATAAGTTCTAATTCTTAAGCAAAGCTCAGGAAAACATAAGTTTACAACAGAAATGGAAAGGGAGTAGGAAACAATAATTTATTTGATAGACTACACTAAAATCTAGTCATTGACATAAAAAGGACTTTCTTGTACCTGGATCTTGGATTCCATTTCATCCTCTTGATCAGACTGATAGCATGAAGGAGGATTTAAAATCATAGCTTTAACAACATTTAATCACTTATGTCAACATTCAAATTTATGGTGTCAGAAAATCCTTACCAATTTAACCAAACTTAGTTTGGCATTATTTTGAAAGGATTGTGAAATTATATAAAGTATGAATGGCAAGGTCAAGAAATCGGTGAACATGATCAAATTGGCTGGTTGATTATGACCCCTGATGGTGATAGATGACAATATTTGAAAACTTGAAAATAACCAATGGAAAACAAAAGCTAAGAGACTTGCCACCTTAAAAACAGTTGAGGATTATAATCTACCATCTACAGAGTCAACAGTTCATCCTTAAAGAAGCGAATACAAACCAACATAAAATATTCAGTCAGTCCAAATTCTTACAACTAGCACTGTTCACACAACTCACATTACATGTATGTATATATAAGTAAAGTATGAGCTCAGGGACACTATTGATACATTATTTAAATAGAGATAAACCTAAAAATGTTGTAACTATACAAATTCTTATTAGTTCCATGCACGTTCTTAATTGCTGTCACCACTAAGATAGATAAAATGTAAACTTATTTTTTCCCATTTTAGTGAATACTGTATTCAGCAAGTGTGCTAAGTAATTGGTGAAACCACAAAGTGGTACAGGTGGATACATTTCAGCTGAACACATCATTTAAATAAAGCAAAATAAAATTCCTTAAGTACCAGTAACATTAAGTGACTATGTGAAATGTGAATTAAGTTTAAGTGAATCACTTGAGGACAAAAATAAAATCATGGTTAGAGCTGTAACTTCATGTCTCCAGCAATCACTCACCTTCCAGTTTCAATAATATGAAATCCTCTAGGCAATGATTTATATATTCTCAGATTGCCCAAGGAATAGACCACTGGCTAACACAGTAGAACAATGAAACAAGTAAATCTCAAATAGGGAAATAAAAGATGAGATGACGGCAGAAAATTAGCAGGAAAGAAGCACTATTTTGTTACATACCAAGAGGACTGAGTAGCAATTTTTCACAGCTTGTATTACCATTGTTCTGGAACTGTCACAGTTTGTTTACAAAACCAGCAGCAGGTAGAAGCTTGGTAATGCAGAATCCATTATCCCCACAAAATAGTAAAAAAAGTACTCATGTCCATGATATATCACAAAATGAGTTTTGATATCAGCTAGCTAATCAAGTCTTTGCATGCAAACATGGAAGGGCACCAAAGGACAAGTTGCACAAGGTCAATTCTGCAGGAAAATAACCTGCATATCCTCATCTTGGGAACATTAGATCAGCCATTAAAGTCTGTGCACTGCTGCATTTTCAAATTAGTCACATTACACCTACTCTTAAGAAGGCACACTGAATGAATGAAGAAATAAGAGCAAACACAGAAGCTCTTGAATCAATTGTAGAATGGGGCTTCCTGGAAATGCCACAGATCGAATTTTCATGCACTATATTTCTTCGGTGTCTTTTTGAACCATTCTGGCTTACTGTTCTTGCCAGCCAATTCTTACTTTAACTTAGAATAAGCACTCTGTTATTTTGTAGTTGGCACTCCTTCACTCTAATCTGCAAACCACATTGTGGCTACATTAATGTCAAATTAACAGCTGCACTCTTTAAACACTTAGGCAAACGAGTGAGATCGTGAGGACGATTTCCATGGGAAGTGTAGGCCCGTGGAATGTACAAACCTCTGCGGTGGTTTCCCCATCAGCAGGACCAGTAGTGTCAGTCTGCTCACTGTCAGTCTATTTGTCAGCAACATCCCAAGATGTCCAGCAGGAAAGCAGGAATAAAAATACATCAGCCTTGTCAGAACATTTAAGCTTATTGAAGCAAGATGTACTACTCATTGTGCCTTTGCTTCAGTAACAAAAATAAAAGAGGCTTATTAGAAGCACAAACAAATAAAATGAATGGAACTGGATTAGGGGAAGGCTGAAGGCAAAATGGGAAGTGCAATAGCAAGTTACAAGATTGAATATCTTTTTAAAAAGAAACTCACAATTTTTAAAGCCCTCATCAAAATGGTATTTCAGTTCTTTAATAATCTAAAATTTTAATTTTGTGAGGAAGGCAAATATTAACAAGTAACTTTCCCCAACAAATTTGGGGAAATACCAGTCCAAGGGAATCACATTTTAAGTCATTCCAATTAATGGGGGAAATAACAAGCAGTGAGAACCCCTTTCCAAAGTAAAGCAGATGGCTAATAGAAATAACTTGAATAAATAATGTGTGGGCTAAGCACGCAGAGCTAAATAATCAATGGTGTATCTCAAACTAATGACAAAGTGTCAACAAGTGATCATGAAAGCAACGGCTAAATATACTCAAATGCACCAAATATAGATGCAATTTCACACACTCACAAATCCTGTGATTAGAGATAAAAATATGCACAATATTTTACTTGAGGAAAAGAGTAGAGTAGAAATTGGGCATCCAGAAAACATCCACTGACTAACACCCCACCAATTCTGAGCAGCTGCAATGCGGCAGTCTTGAGGGTTGCGAGTCATGAGAAGTGAAAGCACACGTCAGCAATGGCTCGCAGAAATGCCATGGGATCATTTAGTGCACTCTAGCCCTAACGCAGCTTTTAAAATAATTTATTTTTATAGCTAACCTTTTAGCAGTCCTTTTAATGACAAATTAATAAGCAGTTGTAATAAGTATAAACCCAGCAAATGTTATTTTTAGTAATGAATAATTTCCAAGAGGGGTCCTTACAATCAAGTGATAGGGCCCTGGCATCTGCTCACAAATGGTTAAATGAGTCTTGAATATGGTCACCAGTGATGACTAAGATACTGAATGCACATAAGGTGACCTTGGGATATAGCCCCTCAAAACTAGATCACTATCCCAATTTCAAATCAGAATAATGCACAGTTTCTTCGAAATGCTTACATAGCTCTTTTGAGATACATAATTGATTTGCATAGTATAAACTCAGTATATTACAATTTTGTAACTAACTATTTCTGTTAATAATGTGCAGCTCATTTACACCAGAAGCAAAGCTTACTCAACAACTATTTACAATCAGCCAGAGTAGCCCAACTTTCAGGCCCTCATTTTGTAGAATTACTTTCTTTAAAATATACAGTAATCATACACAGGTCTGCTTGCAACATTTCTATAAAAAGAATGATTTGTAACAGGTCAAAAGGTCCAGCAGCTCAAGCTGGAATTAAACTGTATGAGATGAGGGCAATCTTACTGTCAGGGTACTTTGTTACATATCTATTAGAAGAAAATAAAAACTGGTACCTTCAACATTGATTTTTCATTGGCTAACAATTAATAACTAAAAGAGTGTAAAATAATTTTAAAAAAAAACATTTTACTCTTTTACTTCATGACATCGCAATACTTCACATAATGGAAACAAGATCGTTGAAGCATTAAAGCTAGCCTTCTCAAATTCAAATCAAAATAACAAAATATTATTTTCCTATTTTTTTGAGAAACCTGAAAGGTCACTTGTAAAGCAAAGGAAGATGGTGTTTTCTTTATCCAAGCATATTTAGCTATTAACAATACATGCTGAAGATACACTGGTGTGTAAACTTGCAAAAGAGGGATGGTCAGGCTAATAACAACAGGACGTTAGTATTTCATTTTAAGGGTTAATACAATGTTCAAGATCTACTGAATAATACCAGTCTCATTTTATAGTCAGTTGTAAAAAAAAGGAAGTCTCTTTAAAAGACTTTAACAGCATCACACTGAAGGTTTTCAGTTTATAATACATTTACCTAATTAAATTAACCAAACTTTCTTCAGCATACTATGATATAGATAGCTGAAAAAAACCCTCAATACAAAAGTCTGAAGTGAATTAAGTTCTGCTCTTGAGATTGGTAAGTGCAACATAGTGTAAGAGAAGGACTTTAAACTATTTTACAATTCTGACATCCTCCTAAATGTACAGATAAACAAGATTATGATGCAAACAGACCCTTATTCATTGAACAGTCCGTACATGCAATCTGGACCAAACAATGACCACTAGATTAAATTTCCTACATAATTTTCAAGAAAAACACAGAGCATGCACATTAATATATACATATACACTTCACTATCAGCAATACTGGATGATTTGAGATTAGACACCAAGTTTTCATTCTGAACCTGCAGTGAAAGTCGTTAACCTAATCTATGCCTTGAATTATTTTTAGAGCCTGTATATGCAATATTCTCTATCTAAAACTTTATAGGTCCACTTGTAAAGCAGAAACTATATCAAAGGTATTCCTTTTGTTTCCTTTTGGATGACAGTGTCAAAGCAGGAAACTGAATAAGGTCATACTTACAGTAATTCATGCAGTCAGTTCCTGGACTAAATGCGCAAAGCAACTTTCAATAAGATAGTTCATGAACTTAAACATGCCATCATATTAACAAAAAAAATTAATAAATCATGTAAAATGTAAAATGAGGCATTTTGGTCTTTTTTTAAAAAGGTGAATAGTCAAGCCCTTCATGTCTGGTATTTCTAATCATACTCAGCCATTGACTGAACCAAATGAACACAATGTTCATTTAGGAACAAATGATCTACTGTAATACTAATGAGATTGTGACTGTCTCACACTAGAGAATTTAAATTAATTGACTATCAACTGGCTCCAACTCCTAGGGAAATGTCAGCATGGCTCTTTTGAATGGCCACATTCAATTTAGGAATTTACATCTATAAGAATACAAAGTATGTACCACATGCCAATTACTTCATGTTTTCCACCATTAAAAACGGGACCTGCTTTTCAGAACCTTTCTCCCCAAGAATACAAAAACTTTTTGTCTAATCTGATGCGTCAAGTTAGTCATGTCTCTTTGAAACACAACTTTTAAAATAATTAAAGGCAGCAATGAAGTTCTGAAAATAATACTTTTGCAGGACAGTATATTGTGCAGGACACTCAAGCACTGAACACAGAGAATTGTGTTCAGGCTGAGGTACACACCTCATCATCTGAACTGTCACTCAGGTCATTGTCAACAGAGGCACTCAAGGAGGCTGCCCTGGGCTCCAGATAGCAGAGACACAAAGCAAGGGGGAATGAGAGAGTGAGAGCATATGGTACAGAGAAAGAGGTTGAAAGCAGGAAGAAGAAAATGAAAAGGAAGCAGGGGACAAGTGATGGTGATTGAATGGGGAGGTAACACTGAAAACTTTCAGGTAAGAAATTGGCCTCAGAGAAGCTTGGGAAGGATATGTAGCCATCATCATCTAACAAAGAAAATGTTGATGGGAGATGCATGGAGAATGAAAACATGGTTCCTTCTTTTCTAGATGCCAGATCCTGGTCTCTTTTTAGACCCATTGCTTTCTTATCAATTGACTTTGAAGGATCATGGTCAAACTGTGATTGGCAAGTACTTAGGGAGTCTTCGTTCTTCCCATCATCAGCTGATTTTGAAACATTCTCTTTACATCTCCTATGAATGTTCATTGATGATGCAGGGGAGTCACAGTGCAAAGGCAAAGGATAAGAGCATGAGGAAAATGAATTTGTTTCATCATAGGTAGTCTATGGGGAAAACAGAAAATCCCAGAAGATGCAGGGGCAACACAAAAGAGCGGGAACATTAAGACAAAAAAAAAAAAAGAAAAAAATTAGTTATTGCATCCCATAACATTTATTCTTCCAAAGCGTCTATTGTTCTGCTAACCAGAAACATGAATTCAGAATTTGGATAAGCCAATTTGCAGCAATTCCCACAACAATTGTGTAGAAATACAATTTTGAATTTTCACATGTTGTTTTCCCTTTTTATGCCCCCCCCCCACACACACACACACACACACACACAAAACGTATTCCACTGGACCCATTACAAAAAACAGTTTTCCCATTTGATGTCTTCAATTATCACTTACTTTTGTTTTTACTTAAACCAGCCATCTAGTTATTTTTTAGTTGCCACCATTCTCTCTTTAACTTTATTTACTCCTTGCTCCCAAATAATTGTGTTTTGTTGCCAGCACTTGACCTATTTAATGCCATTCGAGTTATCAAATGTTTAAATTTTCTCCTTATTGCTTTTGTGTCAAGTCAATGGTGTCCTCTTTCTTGCTGCTCCTATTTGTAATCCGATGCACGTAGCCAAGCATCGGTACAAGTCCAGCACCTTAAAAGAAACCCACTGGGAATGATGAGGAATGGGAAACCTATGCAAGGAAGAATGGGGAATTTTGCCAAATTGCTCGAAAATATGAAATGTGGATAACAGAACACTTTTATATTCACTTCAAAAATCAGATGTGATATGACCAAGAATTTCAAACTATGTGAACCCTGACAATTTGCCCTAAGCATAATGTTTCTGCTGAAGTGTAAATAAAATTACAATGATCAGCAATTCCTATATAAGTTTTCATTAAAATATTACCCCATTCCTTTTTTTAATAAGACATTATCACATTTAACATGGGGTTGATTTTAATCCCATCTATCCAGTGGAATAGAGTGGTGGGAAGCTAACAGTCCCAGTTACTCACTCTTCAAGCACCACTAAATTGATAGGATTTGGGGGATGGAAACCAATCCTAGCAAGCACCTCGTAACAGCAGATGTTGTCAGAGCTGCAAAGAATGCCCTTGCTTCTGACTAGAAATTGGTGCAAAGGCAATGTCAATGGGATTTGCATCAGGTCCAGGAATTAAACAAATCTTTGCTCAGTTATGGAAAACGCGAATACACCCATCTACCACAAAGTGGCCAAGCTAAAATTGTTAAAGTAGCAAGCAATTTAAAAAACATATTCAATGCACAGGATAGAAATCCATCAATTTGTATTGTAGTACCAATTTAGAAATTATAAATAGTTCAAAGAAGCAATTGACTATTCATAAGAATAAAATTCAACCTTTTTGTAAAAAGAACAATCGAGCAAAACATGACTTCTTCTGAAATGCCATTTTAGCTGAAGAACAAGATAACAAACAATACCCACAAAGAAGATTTTCAAAGTGTTTTGGGTCTAATAATCACACCTAATTCCAAATCTTCCTTAACTGTTCAAATTGTTTGGCTTATTTAATTTAGAATGAATGATAGTAATGCAGAAATCACCCTTGATATTTATAACTCTCCCCCACAAAGGAGAACACAATGGTGCTAGAAGCAGGAGTCTAGTCTCATCCTTGGTTTGCCATTGCAGGTGAGACCAAGCAAAATGAACCAGCACTTGTCTGAATAGAAATTGTAACCAGGCTTCTTCTGGACCTCTCCCAATAACCAACTGCAGTGAGCATGGACATGGAGCTATGATCAAGATGTTTGCCTAATCTCTCAACAAGGTATGAGACAACTGGACAATGGGCATTAATAACCATATCTTTACCATATCTAAACATAAAGAAAATACCTAAAGCTTTGTTTTAATTAGATATTACTATTTTTGCTATAAATTCATATGTTACTATTCTTATTATGTTGTCCAAACCTGTTGCCTTTTAGACAACATAATAGAAATATTAACATATCAGGCTGACAATACTGCAAAATAAGCCTTTCGGTAATTTTCAAAACATTTTAAATGCTGCTTGAAAAATACTTTTAATAAATGGATGTCAAAAAATTAGTTACAAACTTCTGCTTTACTGCAGCACAAATTATGAATTATTTGATCTTTAGCCCGAGGTTAAGTCTTTAACAGAGCTTCACAAATAAGGCACAGAACTTGAATTCATTTTGGAGTTCAATTATATGCATACCAAGAAGAATGCATTCGGAAAGAATGTATTAGAGAATGGATTGTTCTACTCTATATCCAGCAATGTGGTTGTATGCCATTGATAGGAAAGTCAGTTGCTTTGTTGACAATCTACTTTCTCTGTTGCCAAGCTAATAACATCTGTTGAATCACGACTGGTTAGAGAGCTAATGGGTTCATTAAACCTGCTCTTTATTGGAAACCTGACGTCCACATTTGTTTCAAGACAATTAAATCCAGAAAGCACAGCTCAAGCAAGGGTCTCAAATTATGACCCTTATAATTTTTATAAATATTAGCAGACTGTTAAAAACCTGGTTTTCCCTCTACATCTGTTTGCTAGTTAGTCAAGTCATGAAAGACATTCAGACCCACTGAGTTACTCCAGCTTTTTGTGCCTATCTTTGGTTTAAACCAGCATCTGCAGTTCCTTCCTACCTATTCTTCCGAAACTATGCTTCTTGCTGGATCAGCCAATGACCTGCAATTAATCCAATTGAGAGGTCCTGCAGATTAGACTTCCTTTTATCTACTCAGTGTGCTGCAAATGTTACAGCTGTCTCACAGCTTCAGTGACACAGGCTCAAAATCCAACCCCCGGTGCAGTCAGTGTGTAGTTTGTATGCCAACGCCAAGGCTCTGTGGGTCCTTCCGCTGCTGGACATGGGGGGCAGGGTGTGGTGGAGACGCCCCTCAAAAATAAGGGAAGGGATTCCATGCCAGTGGGCCACATGAGTGGCAAGGGTGGGGGAGATATTTGGGTAATGTGTGTAAACAGTATTCTGAGACTCTGAGAATGTCAGATTAATTTTTTGCACGGTTCCTGTATAGTATATATTTATTACTTGAAATTTGAAAAAATAAAATAAATCTAGGTTCACCCTGGATAAACTGATTTCCTCCCACATTCCAAAGCAGGGGTGGATGAGGAAGATGTTAATACACATAAGTGAGAAAGTGGAGGAATGGCATTGCTGACATAGACTGCGTGGGATCAGTGTCCTCATTCTACGTCACAAGGAGATACAGGAAAACAAAAGAAACAGGAGGTACAAATAAAAGGACTGTGTAAATTAAATATACTTGAAGAATTGGAATATTTAATATTATTTATAAGCAAGATTAATTAGAGGGATTTGTGTTTTTCCTAATTGTCAATCTATTCATAGGAAACCACACAATGCAGGGGATTGCATGCTAGCAGCTCATTCTCTCCTCCAACTGATGTCTTTCCTCTATTGGCCAAAAATTAACCAAAGGCAGAAAGCGGTCTACCGCATATTTATAGATTATGAAAAATGAAAAAGGTGTGGCACGGTGGCGCAGCAGTAGAGTTGCTGTCTTACGGAGCTTGCAGTGCCGGAGACTCGGGTTTGATCCCGCCCACTGGTGGTGTATATAGGGAGCTTTACATTCTCCCCGTGACAGCGAGGGTTTTCTCAGAGATCTTCGGTTTCCTCCCTCACTCCAAAGATGTACAGGTTTGTAGGTTAATTGGCTTGGTGTATGTGTAAATTGTCCCTAGTGTGTGTAGGATAGTGATAATGTGCGTGGATCGCTGGTCAGCACGGACTCGGTGGGCGGAAGAGTCTGTGTCTACGCTGTATTTCTAAACTAAACTAAACTGAATTTGGCAGGCGCCATTGTGACATTCATTTCTCCAAAGGCAATATTCTCTCTGCCAAAGTGATTATTTCTGTTGATATGTAAATGAGGAAATCTCAGGATCTGAAATGCAATCCCAAACTTGAATTGATCACATTTAACAGTTAAGATATTTCTTTAAACAGACTAGTTAATTGATTGGTGCAGAAATCTAAACACTAAGAAAAGATCAGTGATCAGAGCATTGCTCAAATGCTGCAGGAACAAGTTATTCTTTGCTGCGGCTGTTTATCAAGGTGATCTCTCGGATTGAAGTTCCTGTTAACAAAAACTGAGATTATTTAAAGAGAAATAATGTTAAGAACTGTAGATATCCTGGCAAAATGACCTACAAGTAATTTGGAAACAGCACAATAAGGGTTAAACAATGTCCTCAACATCAATAAATGTGATTACACTTGTTTTTAAGAAATAATTAAGGCTGAGATGTGTAATATTGAGAACAAAGAAAATGTAGCATTTAGTCACTTTGCATACAACTAACCAAAATATTTCAATGCCAAGGTTAAAATATATCTGGTCTCTCAGATCTCTACTTTGCGAAATAATATACTGTCACTAAATCAATCACCAACCAATATCAAATGCTCCAAATATGGGTGAAATACGGTAAAGCTTAAAAAAAATTATGTTTATTAATTTGGCTTAAAGTCTTTGCTAATATGACACATTTTATTTTTAAAAGTTTTGTTTCGACAATCATCCTATAACTATAGAGTGTGTGATTATGTGTCAAACCATTGGCAGTTTCTGATGCTACCCTATTCTGACTGGAAATTGGCTATTTCATCAGTCATATTCAAAAAAGCCTCTCATTTATTCAGATTAGATAATAAACAAACATATCAAAATCTTAACCTGGAATACTTTCTACCAATGGGAAATAAAAGTTATTTTCTTTCTTCTTCTGCCATTCTTGTATCATTCCCCAGAACAATTCTTGGTAAACCATGTCTTAAGTATTACCAAGTGGCAGTCTTGGGGTCTTACTATTCTTTGGTGGTGATAAGTAACATTAATTGTGTGCCTAGGACCTGCAAATATTATATTTATTACTTATAAATGATAATCAAACATATTTGATGCTCCAATAAACTCAATGGTGTAGCAATAGTGGCAAACATTTGAAAGATTTAATACAAAGTTTGCAACAAATATACCTCCCTTTAAACAAGCAAGAAATAGGCTGGCTGTGGCTATCAAGGTAAGTTGAAGATCGTAATGAAACAAAGGAAAGGCTTATACTATTGTTGAAAAAAGAAGCATGAGCTTTGAAAAAAACGTAATTTTAGCAATGGTGGATGAAAAAACTATTGAAGGGAAGCATAAAGCTAGAGTAATCTATTGACAAACAGAAACAAGATGATATATGCAAGTTTGCTGATGATACAAAACTGGCCGACATTATGGTTTGGGAGAAGGGATATTTATGGACTAGGTGAATGGTATGGCAGATAAATGAAAATTCTGTATACAAGGTCATCTTGGTGGAAAGAATAAATGGGCACTGTGTGCTTTAATTCAAGAGTGCTTAAAAGGTGTTGATGTTCAAAAATAAATTGGTGTCTTTTTCATACAGTCACAGCAAGCATTTAGAAAGACAAGTGGTATGTTGGCCTTTACTACAAAGGATTAGAGTAGAAAAGTACAGATGCCCTTCATCCTGCTGAGACCGTATCTGAAATATTTTGTACAGGGCCTATCCCACTACTTATGGAAATGTAAATTACGATTGACAGATTGCAGTAAAAGTTTGCCAGATTAATTCCTAGGCAAGTTTGTAGCACCAGGAATAAAAGTAAATAGAACGAGTTTATGTTATTCTGAGTCCAGAGAAATAAATGGTAATCTCATTGCAATATACAAAATTCTTACAGGACTTGACAGAATAAATACAGAAGTGAGAGTGGGGGTCTAGAACTATGGCGGCATGGGCTCAACATAAGGGGCTTATTGCGCGGCCTAGATAGGAGGATGTTTCTTTACCCGGAAAGCTGTATAGCTTTGGATTTCTCTGTTCATGCAGAATGTGGAGACTCAGTATCTCAAGTCAGAGATTGATAGGATTTTGGATACTAAGGAAATCAGGTAGTATGGGCCAAAATGCCTACTCTTGCTTCAATTTATTTTGTTATTGTTCAAACCCATTTCATAAAATATTTGCAAATCTGAAAAAAAAAAGTCTGCCAATGATTTTAAACAAAATTGAAACATAAATATCTGACTATTCAACTGGTATCACAAATTTTAAACACTAAATATTTTGGATTTCCAATTATTGACACAGCAAGAATCAGGCTGCCATTTTCCCACAGGTGGAAAATCATGATTAATTTTTTCAGACTTCACTTTACTATTTTATGACATCAGATATGTGAAGAGAATTTGTGCTTGAATATTGCAATTCATAAAATCTTTGCACGCAGTAATTCCAAAATAATGAATTCAAACTATTAACGAAATTAAAAGTGTTCATGGAATTAATTTCTCAAAAATCAAAACTTTTCCTTTGTGCTAATAATATTAAAAAACCCTGTTCTTTTAAAATATTAAATCAAAATATTCTCACTTTTATCATGTAGATGCTTATTTGATATGCTCACAGTTACTTTCTTTCATAATTAGAGAAGTCAACTTAAAACTATGTATTCAACCATTTTTGTTCTAATTGGTTATACTCAAAACATATACTTCTTACATTGGAGCAAAATAATTTGTTCTAATTTCATGAGAATCAATTAATGTTCAATATTAAATTTTGTTTCTTGATTTTTGTATCTGTAGTTTTTTAATTACCAGTACACCTAACATATTTCATGCCCCAGTGCACACTACCTTAATTTCATGCTTGGCTGGTGTGAGTAACGGAGTGATGACAGTCTTTGCTTTCTTATCCTCTTCCTCTGCCTTCTCCTCTTCTGCCTTCTTCTCTGGTGTCACTGTGGTTATTAAATTGGTTGACACTAGGCTCTTGGCTGCACCATAATGGCCTGTAGCCACTTCTGAGGCCGAAATTGAGTCTTTTATGAGCATCTCATGATTTTCGGTCACCGAGGCTTTAAGGACACAAAACGTAATTCAGCAGTCTGGACTCGTGAATCAATTGGCATTTGCTTGGCAGGCTAGCAATCGTTGTTACAATTGATCTTAGTAACTCTAGACAAGAGGTATCCAAACACCATCCAAAGCCACCCAGACCTCTTGCCTGTTTGTCAGTTATTTAGTAATGCCCCCAGGAATTTTGGATGTTGGAGAGGAAATATTTGGCTCAGTTTTGATAATCCAAGGTCACTTAAACACACTTGCTTTCTTGGTTCGTGGTAGCAACTACAGCAAACAATTTCTATTTAGATTGCAGATTTAACATAACATAAAGCTAGCTTGAGGATTAACAACTAATTTTTCACTATGGACGGATTGCAGCCTTCGTGATTCAGTATCAAATTCTCCAAATTTAGGTCAGAGACATATACAGAGTGGAAGCAGGCCCTTCAGCGGACTTGACGATCAATCACTCACTCATCTACACATATCCCAATTTTTATTCGTTCCATTTGCCCATCAAAGCCTCCCAGATCCTACCCCTTACCTACATTCGGGGCAACTTACAGCAGCTATTTAATCTACCAATCCACATGTCTTTGGGATCCAGGTGGGCACTAGAGCACGAGAGAATACATGCAGTCACAAGGAGAATGTGCAATCTCCATACTGAGAGCACCCAAGATAAGGATTGAACCTGGGTCTTCAGCGCTACAAGGCAGCAGCTCCACTAGGCTACTCTTTTGGTATGCATCAGAACTGCACATTTTAGCTGATCCTCCACCTATGATTTTGCCTTTGTTTTTTTTTCTCTCTCAATTAGAACAGCGATCCTTAGATCCTTCAAGTACTTTATAAAGAATAATACCTATTTCTTGTTGTAAATCTGTTGTACTTAGCAGCAAGACTGCTTACATTGTAGTGAAGTGCTTTCGACCAATTGCCCTATTCACCTGGCCTCACTCAATCGCAGGTATTCCTTTTATTCTCTCCAGTCTCTCACCACCTTCTCTGCAACTTAGAATTACCAGTCTGGTCAAGTGTCTTGGATTGGAAGTGTCAATTTATTTATTTTTCCACAGATGCTGCCTGACCAGCTAAGTATTTCCACCATTTTGTTTTTATTTCAGATTTCCAGTCTCTTCAGATTTTATAGATTTTCATTTG